>NC_046164.1:80040232-80282846 GCF_011064425.1 Rattus rattus | reverse complement strand
GACCCCCCCATGAACAACAATGCCAACAACCAGAGCACCAGGGACTAAGCCACTACCCAAAGACTATACATGGCCTCACCCTGGGCTCCAACCTCATAGGTAGGAATATCCAAGTAAGAGCACCAGTGGAAGGGGAAGCCCTTGGTCCTGCCAAGACTGAACCCCCACTGAACGTGATTGTTGGGGGGAGGGGGGTAATGGGGGGAGGATGGGGAGGGGAACACACATAAAAAAGGGGGGGGGGAGGGGTTAGTGGGATGTTGGCCTGGAAATCGGGGTAGTGAATAACAATCGAAATGTAAATAAGAAATACCCAAGTTAATAAAGATGAAAAAAAAAAAAGAGTTTGTGGTTCTGAACTTTTGCTACTACTACCCTACCAGTTTTCTGTCTGGTGACATGGGTTCCACTTATCTAACAGGAAGTGAGGAATCTATACTGTTCTTCTGACTAGTGTGAGCTTCATCTGATCAGGGACACTCCCTCTCATAGATTGTTTAATAATGTGTTACCTAAAGTATTCAAAAGATTGTCTAATACAGTGGTTCCTAACCTGTGGGTCATGACTACTTTGAGGGTCAAACAACCTTTTTACAGGAGTTGTATACAATTATAAGAGAAAACAGATATTTACATTATTATTCATAACAATAGCAAAGTTACTGTTTTCAAGTAGCAACACAAATAATTTTATTTTGGGGGGGTCTTCACAACATTAGGAAGTATATTAGAGGGTCACAGCATTAGGAAGATTGAGAACCACTCGTCTTATAGATATATCCTTTGTGGCATGTAGTGAAATTAAAACCTGCCTACTCTGACTTTGTCTGGTATGTGCTGCTTGCTCAGTTGTTGCCTTCTAAGTTTGGCCAGCTAACCTACAAGAAATATTAAGGCCTTTTCAACTTATTTATTCTCTATTAATAAGTCCAATAAAAGATATTACAGTGTTTAAAATAAGTTGCCAGACTTCTCTCTGTCTAAGCAGTTGTTGTATACATTGTGTTGAATTTTTTTTTCTAGTCTGTAGCTTCTAGCCAATCATTGTAAAGCAATTTGCTTTCATATACATTTATCTGTTGTATGAGCATTTGGGGAATTAGAATAAGAGAGCTGATGTCCATTTGGTCTTACTTGTCTCAAACTAGAATCTTACTTTTGGCTTAGTTTTTATATCATCATTCTTACATCATTTAAATTGTGTAAAAATGTTTATATTTATACTTGCAATCCCTACTCAGCACAAAATTCCTTCAGTGTACTTTTAGGTACAATTTTATTAGAATATATGTACAATCAAAGTAAGTAGTATCAGAAATTGTTATTCAGTTGTTTAATGCTATTTTTAAATGATAGGGTGTTTGTCTATCACTATTAGAGAGGAGTGAGGAAAGCAGTATGATTTGTTTCTGTCAGGACACCTTAGGTCTAGATCATTGGGTTTTTCTCTGGTGTTGGCTTTGGTTGTAGTTATTTTGCATAGGGTTCTTTTTTTTTTTAAGATTTATTTATTTATTATATATAAGTATTGCGCTGTCACTCTCTTCAGACACACCAGAAGAGGCATCAGATCCATTACAGATGGTTGTGAGCCACCATGTGGTTGCTGAATTGAACTCAGGACCTCTGGAAGAGCAGTCAGTGCTCTTAACCACTGAGCCATCTCTCCAGCCCTTCCATAGGGTTCTTAGTGATTATGATAAGTGTCTCCTTAAACTCTGAATTGTACCAGCACATTTAAATATTAGCTATTAGACATCAGATTGTATATAATTAATGATATGAAGTTTATAAGTGTTTTGCTAGCATGTAAGTACACTCTGTGCTCGGGACTGGAAGAGCTTCTCAGACCCTGGAACGAGTTACAGGAAGCTATGAGCTGACATTGGGAGCTGAGAATGGAAACCACGTCCTCTGTAAGAGCAGCAAGTGTTCTTAACTGCTGAGCCAACTTTCTGGCCCCTGTAACTAATTCTTTAAGTACTTCCTTAACCAAAATTTATGTTTGACTGAGCAAAAGTGAAAAATTCATCAGAGTGAGCTTTTAAAAATTAGAAACTATTTAATATGTGGAAATGTAAATAATTGAGCAATAGCAAAATGTGATGTTTATGTTCAATAAAGTTTATTTCAAAAGTTTAATAGCTCTCAGATTTTCATGGAAACAATATACTCAAGGATGTATTGAAAGTAGTCAGACGAGTTGAGGGGATAGCAGTATGCCTAGTTATCCTTGCTGCTGGCTAGATGGAGGTGCATGTTCCTGTTGCAGAAGAACTCATCGTTCAGCAGTGGGTTAGAGTTCATGAACTCATTTTGTATTTCAGTTAATGTTTTCTAAGTCTAGTTTATAACAAAGAGCCGGAACTCATCACAGTTTATCAAGCTGGCAAGCCTGAATTTCTTTCACAAAGTCACATTTCTTAGTGATTTGTTAAATGCTTTAGTAAATTTAATTTTAAAATGTGTTTCTTTTTTATTTTTTTAACATGAGGCTTGAAACAGGTTTATTATTTTTCAGTCTGTTGTTATACCACTTTAAGTACATGAAAATAATACTATCAGTTCTGGGTCAAGGAATGAGCAGGGTAATAAACAAAATCTTATAAACACCTTTCTAGGGACTAATCAGGATGGCTAAGACAAAGGACTGACACACATGCTTCGCTGAGCCTGCTCTGAGCTTTGCATTAACTCAAATGTAAATGTTCTTAACTTGGCCTATTTCCTGAGTCCAGGCCCAAAAGTCAGATTCCTGCTTTGAGCTTATATTTTGTCCTGGTAATGTCAAATTCCCTCCAATCCAGGAGCAAGTGGCCCCTAAAAGGCTCTCCACATCTCCCCCCTTATTTATTTCATAAACAAGACTGAGGCCTGTCTTAGGTCATTCTGACAAGAATGCCTTCATTACCCATCATGGAATAAGCATTATCAAAAGCAATGCACTTCTGCCTTAGGTTGGTAAGGCTCTGTGCAAAAACTTACCCCATCCTTGGCTTGCCAGCCTATTAAATTAATAACTCTCTATGGGGGGTCCATTTTTAGTTTCAAGCCATGTATTTTGGCAACCAACATGTTACTTTAAGGGCAAGCTTTAACACAATGGTCAGGAATAAAAGTATCCCCAGGACAAGAAGGGCTAGCTAGCATGATCAAGTATATATAACATTCTCGAAGCTTGAACAGATTGAAACACTTACCTCAGGCCATGAATAATTTTATCAGCAATAAAAGCTCAGCTAGGTAGCATTCTTTAAATTCATAATCTCAGTATGCAAAGTTAAAACATCCAGAGAGGTGTTAGAATTATTCTAACTACCCTGCAAGTGTCTTGATCCTTTTCCCAATTATAGGGACCATTTTTAAGTTTAGAAGTAACACAAATCCATTGGCATTCAAGATGGCTTCTTTTAAACTCTGAACCTCCTCCAATAATTTGAATAGTATCATAAAAAGCATCAATCTGTTGTTCTAAATGCCTGTCTAAATCCTCTTGAATACTCAGAAATTAGTAACATTTTTTGCTAACAAAAATGATTAACAAAAGTAGCAGTCTTCTTGTGTCAAAGCAATAGTGCAAGGCCCATACCTAAACATAGTAAAAGCCATATACAGCAAACCAGTTGCTAACATTAAACTAAATGGAGAGAAACTTGAAGCAATCCCACTAAAATCAGGGACTAGACAAGGCTGCCCACTCTATCCCTACTTATTCAATATAGTTCTTGAAGTTCTAGCCAGAGCAATCAGATAACAAAAGGAGGTCAAGGGGATACAGATCGGAAAAGAAGAAGTCAAAATATCACTATTTGCAGATGATATGATAGTATATTTAAGTGATCCCAAAAGTTCCACCAGAGAACTACTAAAGCTGATAGACAACTTCAGCAAAGTGGCTGGGTATAAAATTAACTCAAATAAATCAGTAGCCTTCCTCTACACAAAAGAGAAACAAGCCGAGAAAGAAATTAGGGAAAGGACACCCTTCATAATAGACCCAAATAATATAAAGTACCTCGGTGTGACTTTAACCAAGCAAGTAAAAGATTTGTACAATAAGAACTTCAAGACACTGAAGAAAGAAATTGAAGAAGTCCCCAGAAGATGGAAAGATCTCCCATGCTCATGGATTGGGAGGATTAATATAGTAAAAATGGCCATTACCAAAAGCGATCTACCGATTCCATGCAATCCCCATCAAAATACCAATCCAATTCTTCAAAGAGTTATACAGAACAATTTGCAAATTCATCTGGAATAACAAAAAACCCAGGATAGCTAAAATTATCCTCAACAATAAAAGGACTTCAGGGGGAATCACTATCCATGAACTCAAGCAGTATTACAGAGCAATAGCGATAAAAACTGCATGGTATTGGTACAGAGACAGACAGATAGACCAATGGAACAGAATTGAAGACCCAGAAATGAACCCACACACCTATGGGCACTTGATTTTTGACAAAGGAGCCAAAACCATCCAATGGAAAAAAGATAGCATTTTCAGCAAATGGTGCTGGTTCAACTTGATGTCAGCATGTAGAAGAATGCAGATCGATCCATGCTTATCACCCTGTACAAAGCTTAAGTCCAAGTGGATCAAGGACCTCCACATAAAAAGCAGATACACTCAAACTAATAGAAGAAAAACTAGGAAGCATCTGGAACACATGGGCACTGGAAAAATTTCCTGAACAAAACACCAATGGCTTATGCTCTAAGATCAGAATCAACAAATGGGATCTCATCAAACTGCAAAGCTTCTGTAAGGCAAAGGACACTGTGTTTAGGACAAAACGGCAACCAACAGATTGAGAAAAGATCTTTACCAATCCTACAACAGATAGAGGCCTTATATCCACAATATACAAAGAACTCAAAAAGTTAGACCGCAGGGAGACAAATAACCCTATTAAAAAAATGGGGTTCAGAGCTAAACAAAGAATTCACAGCTGAGGAATGCCGAATGGCTGAGAAACACCTAAAAGAAATGTTCAACATCGTTAGTCATAAGGAAATGCAAATCAAAACAACCTGAGATTTCACCTCACACCAGTGAGAATGGCTAAGATCAAAACTCAGGTGACAGCAGATGATGGTGAGGATGTGGAGAAAGAGGAACACTCCTCCATTGTTGGTGGGATTGCAGACTGGTACAACCATTCTGGAAATCAGTCTGGAGGTTCCTCAGAAAATTGGACATTGAACTGCCTGAGGATCCAGCTATACCTCTCTTGGGCATATACCCAGAAGATGCCCCAACATATAAAAAAAGTCACGTGCTCCACTATGTTCATAGCAGCCTTATTTATAATAGCCAGAAGCTGGAAAGAACCCAGATGCCCTTCAACAGAGGAATGGATACAGAAAATGTGGTACATCTACACCATGGAATATTACTCAGCTATCAAAAACAATGACTTTATGAAATTCATAGGCAAATGGTCGGAACTGGAAAATATCATCCTGAGTGAGGTAACCCAATTACAGAAAAACACACATGGTATTCACTCATTGATAAGTGGCTATTAGCCCAACTGCTTGAATTGCCCTAGATGCCTAGAACAAATGAAACTCAAGACGGATGATCAAAATGTGAATGCTTCACTCCTTCTTTAAAAGGGGAACAAGAATACCATTGGCAGGGAATAGAGAGGCAAAGATTAAAACAGACACAGAAGGAACACCCATTCAGAGCCTGCCCCACATGTGGCCCATGCATATACAGCCATCCAATTAGACAAGATGGATGAAGCAAAGAAGTGCAGGCCGACAGGAGCCGGATGTAGATCTCTCCCGAGAGACACAGCCAGAATACAGCAAACACAGAGGTGTATGCCAGCAGCAAACCACTGAATTGAGAATAGGACCCCCGTTGAAGGAATCAGAGAAAGAGCTGGAAGAGCTTGAAGGGGCTCGAGACCCCATATGTACAACAATGCCAAGCAACCAGAGCTTCCAGGGACTAAGCCACTACCTAAAGACTATACATGGACTGACCCTGGACTCTGACCTCGTAGGTAGCAATGAATATCCTAGTAAGAGCACCAGTGGAAGGGGAAGCCCTGGGTCCTGCTAAGACTGAACCCCCCAGTGAACTAGATTGTTGGGGGGAGGGCGGCAAGGGGGGGAGGATGGGGAGGGGAATACCCATAAAGAAGGGGAGGGGGGAGGGGGATGTTTGCCCGGAAACCGGGAAAGGGAATAAAACTCAAAATGTATATAAGAAATACTCAAGTTAATAAAAAAAAATAGTGCTAGCTATTATTTAAACAGCTATACCATTATACCAGAAATATTCAAGCCCACTATCCTATCGCTTCTGCTTAAAGCCTGACTTACTCCTTCCAGTATTTGCACAAGAGCTAGTTGATGGATTATAACAAACATGTCAGATTTCAATACATTAACAAAATTAGAAAGTGTACAATCAATACAGCTTACATTAAATACTTTGGAAGAAATAAAAGTAATTTTAACATGACCAATTAATAAAATATTAGAAGCTTTAACACATGCACTAACATTTGTTAGAAATCTAGATCCTGTCTCAATTTTATCCACTGCAAATGTATTTCATATAAGGCAATTGTGAATTTTTAAATGTCTCTGAAAATGTCCAGAACCAGTCTTCCAAATGAAGATGAAGACTGTTATTTCCAATATTGGATTGATTTCTAGACCAGTCAATAATTGAGTCAGAATAACTGGTCACAGTAAAGGAAAGAGTCATTATAACTTCTCTTATTTGATTAATTTTTTGAAGGCAATTTCCAGAGTCTCTATGTTCTCTGTCCTACAAAATCTAAAATTTTGAAGTAAGGTGGCTTGTCCAATCTGGGATATTGGCAAGCAAAAGTGGGTCAGGAACATATGTCCAAAACAGCTTCCTAGTTACCATTGTCAGGGCACTCAGCAAGCTCGCGGGTCAGTTTCATTCTTTGTCCCAGCATCAGCCGGTCTCACCAGTCACTCTGGCAGCTAGTACACTCCTGCAGCATCCTGCAGGAAAACACAAACATACCCTCTTCCCCATATTAAATACCTGAACAGGGTCACGCCATATCAGTAAGTGGATCCTTCTATTTCACCTAGGCATAAGCATTCCTAGTTGTATGGTGCCATGCACATTCAGCAGAGAGTTCCTTGGCATCCAAATTTTAAAATTATAAAAATAAAAAGAGTATTATTTAAATAGTTGTATAGTATACAGGGATATAACCTCCCTCCTTTATTTTATGAAGATACTCTTTAAAGTTCCACAGTACCTGTTTCACAGTACCTTGTCCTTGAGGATTATAATGAATCCCAGTAATATGGGTAATACTAAATTTTTGACAAAACATTATCTGTTTTAATCTGATTTGAAACACCAAAGAAAAACGACATAGACAATGACTAATTACATTTTTAATTGCTTCTCCTGTTAAAGCAGTTGCCAACTAGAAAGCCTGAAAAGGTATCAGTAGTCACATGTACATATTTTAATTTTCCAAAATCAGATATAAGAGTAATATCCATTTGGCATAGTTTATGAGGTATAAGTCCTGGAGGATTAATACCATTATGTGTTAGAGGAAGAAATTGAAGACTTTGAGGATAAGTCTTACAAGTGACATGCACGTTCTCTAGAAATACCAAGTTATCGTCTCATTATAACTATTTTGATGATGTGAAGAATGAGATTGTTTGACTTATTGTCTCTATGTAAGGCCTATAATCTGCCTGGTATACAAATCTGCTGTGCCATTGCCCTTATAAGAGGACCCAAGCAATCTAGTATGAGTCTTTAAGTGGCCTATAAATAAAGAACAGTACATTCTCTTAAATTGAGTTTTATTTGCATAAATAATTGCAAAAATTGGGAATTAGCAGTATATTAAAAAGGAACAATTTCCATCAATTGCAAACCTATCAGTATACAAATTGAAAGCTTGAATTTTCAATATTTCCAAATCAGTGACTACAGCATGTAACCCAATAATCTGTGCTGAGGTAGGAGGAACGCGAGAATAAACGTGATGGAATTGCATGTTGCCCTCTCATTGGATGAGCCATCTATAAATATAGTAATCACACTTTCTATGGACTGCATGCATAAATTTACAAATACAAAGTACAAAAGCATGCATAGAGGAAAATTATCAATTTTGCCTGAAAAGTTTGCACATGAAATAGGCCAAATATCAATATTCTGCAATAACCAAATTAATTGCTGTTTGGAATAAGGAACAAATATTTCATCAGGTTTTTAAGACTCTCATTCCAAAATACTTTGATGATTCTATTCTACAATTCTATATTAACACAGCAACAGCTTCATAATAGGGTGTTAAAAGTTTGCTTGGAGATGAAGAAAGATGAATCCACATTATTGGTCCCTTTTGCCAAAGGACTGCTGTGGGTGCAAACAATCAACAATTGATCAGAGTCTATATAATGTATCTGTTGTTGACTGATAGCTTCTTCTACTTTCTGCAAAGCTGTTCATCCCTCATCAGTTAATTGTTCAGGGGAATAAGGATTTGCATCCCCCTAAAGAATATCAAACAGAGACTTAAGTTCTCCTGTGGTAAGTTTAAGGAGAGGTTTGAGCCAATTAACATCTCCTAACAGATTTTGAAAATAATCTAAAGTAAACATTGTTTAGCATGTAACTGTTGTCCCAAATAATTGAAAAGAATATTGTCTTTGAATCTTTTCTGGAGCAGCAACTATACCAAGAATTTAAAACTCTTATAAGAGCAAATGCTTTTTCTATAGTAAAACTCCTTCAGAGGGATCGGCTAATAGAATACCACCCATATAATGAATAACATACACTGGAGGAGTCTAAGTCCTAACTTCTTGTATTGAAGCAGTGACAAATGTTTTACATAATGCAGAGCTATTAGCCATTCCTTTGCAAAACTTTCCAATGATAGCACTTTATGGGCTCTCCAAAATTACAAGGAAGCTCACTAAGTGCAAACCTTTTTACAATCACCAGGATGCAGATGAACAGCATAAAAACAGTCCTCCAAATCCATAATAATTCTATATGCATTTCCTGAAATGGCAATTGGAGTCAGCAAGCCAGGCTGTAATGCTCTCACAAGTTCCATAGCCTCATCAACCTTTCACAAATCCTGCAACAATCTCTTAACTGCTTGATTTTTTTCTTAATTACAAATATGTATGAGTCAGTCCCAAGCCTGGAATCGAACTGCAAGCTGCAGCCAATAGAACACTGGCAGTTTAATAACAATCTTCAAGTTTCCCTTGCAACACCAGAGCACAGCCACAACTTTGGAAAGCAAAACTCAACCTCCAATCCAGTCTCTCCAAAATCACCATCAAGCTACGAAGTTTGACTGTCAGTTCCTGCACATGAATGCAGGACAGTGCAGTCTCCGATACCTCAAAGACACTGCCAGAAATCCTGTCTTTTATAACTATGGTTTCTAGGATAAGAATTACATAAAATGTTACCCTACTCAGAGGTATTTTAGAGACCTGTTTCCTTGGGTTGGCTCATGCCATGTGTGGTCTGGAATGACTTCATCCAAATTACCAGTTTTAAGCCAACTTTCTGTTACCAATGTTACAAATTTTTAATCATACCCAAACTTAAAAGCCAAGACATGTAGAAAATATGTATATTTTTAAACCCGTCAGAAACAAAAATGAAGTGGCTACACACATCTTATATATTTAGACTAAACACAATTTTCTTACTTTTTCTAGCTATAATTTCCAGAGAGGAGCACCTTGTTACCTGTTGAAGCCAGTAAACACAATCACAGAGATTTTTCTAAGAGAAACAGCCATCAGCTCCCTTACCATAGAAGCTGAGAAGCTGCTGGCCCCTTTAAGATCAACCCCTGGCAGGGCTTCTCCAGCTGTGGGAGACTCCTAGCTACAGGTGCAGGGTTCCAAAGGCCAATTAAGAAACTGACATTGCCCTTTTTTTTTTATTTTGAAACACATTAAAACTAAATCAAGGGTGAATGACCAGTAGTTTTAACCATTTCATTTTTTCCTTTTGAATATGAAACACAGGGCAACAAACAAACAACAAAACAAAACCACAAAGACTGATTGGCACGCCAAGGACAGACAATAGACAGAAGGAAGAGAACCAGATGTCCCAAAGGAACCCAAAACCAGAATATAAGCATTCTTCCAGTAGGAGCCAGAGGAAGCAGGATGTCTCCCAGCCTCCTCCTGTCCCTAGGAGGGCTCTGCAACAGCTTACATGCATTTTCCTTCCCTTTGGTCAAAGCATCCCCAGATAGGCAGGGAGGACAGCTATTCTCAAACCCATTCTCTCTCAAATCCAGGGACTAAACTATCTCTACTTGGGGTACAAAGTCTTAAAGCATCTATGAGATTTTTAGCATATCTCTAAATACATACATAAGAAGACACTTTAGCATTCCCTTGTCCCTTTTTACAAGTTTTATTCATCATTGGCCCAAATCTTCTTTGCTTTCCTTCACACCCGTGGTGTCTTTCACTGCATCTCACTTGTTGTAGCCCAATGCTGAGGCTCCATTTGAGGAGCCAGCTCAGTCGGTCAGCAGGTTCTCCAGGGCAGGAGAGAGGATTAGGAAGAAAGCAAGACAATTAGAGGACAACATAACATGACTCCAGCCAGTCCTAAGGCTGAAGCCAATGTGTTTCATTTTTAACAGCTGACTTAATTTTTGTCAGTTGCCTATTAGTAAATTACTTAGTCCAAAAGGAACAAAAGTTGTTAAAGACAAATTATTTCTTTCTACCAGATACAGAAATAGAAGTACATTTAGAGACACTTCTGTTTGGAGACACATGTTTTTACATGTTATGTGTATCTTATGAATTGAAGCTAAAGATTTTGACATCTTTCCCTCTGTATTGTTTGTTCAGAATTTATATTATTTAATGCTAATTACTATTTCAAATTCTATTCCTAATATAGGCTAAAAATCTCATAGAGAGGTTCTTCATTCAGCAAGTGGAAGTCCTGGGCAAGCGTGCGGAGCCGCTGCCTGAGATATATTACATTGAGGGGACCCTTCAGATGGTGTGGGTGAACCGCTGCTTTCCAGGGTATGGCATAAACATCCTGAAGCATCCCAAGTGTCCTGAGTGCTGTGGTATGTAATAAAGTACACTTCATGTTTGTGTGCATGAGTTCACTCACGTCAACTATGTTTGACTGAATGTTTGTCTTCATTAGCACTGCCATTTGGATTTTGACTTATTTGTACCACATTTTCTCTATCCATTTCTCTGTTAAAGGGAATCTGTGTTCTTTACAGCTTCTGGCTATTATAAATGCGGCTGCTATGAACATAGTGGAGCATGTGTCCTTGTTATATGTCGGAGCATTTTTGGCATATGTGCCCAGAAGTGGTATAGCTGAGTCCTCGGGTAGTACTATGTCCAATTTTTTGAGGAACCACCAGACTGATTTCCAGAGTGGCTGTACCAGCTTGCAATTACACCAACAATGGAGGAGTGTTCCTCTTTCTCTACATCCTCGCCAGCATCTGTTGTCACCTGTGTTTTTGATCTTAACCATTCTGACTGGTGTGAGGTGGAATCTCAGGGTTGTTTTGATTTGCATTTCCCTGATGACTAAAGATGTTGAACATTTCTTTAGGTGCTTCCCAGCCATTCGATATTCCTCAGCGGATAATTCTTTGTTTAGCTTTGTACCCCATTTTTTAATAGCATTGTTTGGTTCTCTGGAGTCTTAACTTCTTGAGTTCTTTGTATATGTTGGGTAAAGATCTTTTCCCAATCTCTTGTTTGCTGTTTTATTCTAATGACAGTGTCCTTTGCCTTATAGAAGCTTTACAATTTTATGAGGTCCTACTTGTTGATTCTTAATCTTAGAGCATAAACCATTGGTGTTTTGTTCAGGAAAATTTCCCTAGTGCCCATGTATTTGAGGCTCTTCCCCACTATTTCTTCTATTAGTTTGAGTGTATCTGGTTTGATGTGGAGGTCCTTGATCCACTTGGACTTAAGCTTTGTACAGGGTGATAAGCATGGATCCATTTGTATTCTTCTACGTGCTGACCTCAAGTTGAACCACTACCATTTGTTGAAAATGCTATCTTTTTTCCCACTGGATTGTTTTAGCTCCTTTGTCAAAGATCAAGTTATCCTAGGTGTGTGGGTTCATTTCTGGGTCTTCTATTCTATTCCATTGATCTAGCCTTTCTCTGTACCAATACCATACAGTTTTTATCACTATTGCTCTATAAATATAGCTTGACACCAGGGATGGTGATTCACCCAGAAGTTCTTTTATTGCTGAGAATAGTTTTTTCTATCTTGGGTTTTTTGTTATTCTAAATGAATTTGCAAATTGCTCTTTCTAATTCTATTAAGAATTCAGTTGGAATTTTGATGGGGATTGCATTGAATCTATAGATTACTTTTTTTGGCAAAATGGTGAATTTTACCATATTAATTCTGCCAATCCATGAGCAGGGGAGATCCTTCCATCTTCTGCGATCTTCAATTTCTTTCTTCAGAGACTTGAAGTTCTTGTCATTCAGATCTTTCAGTTGCTTGGTTAGAGTCACACCAAGGTATATTATGTTATTTGTGATTATTGTGAAGGGTGTCATTTCCCTAATTTCTTTCTCAGTCTGTTTAATCTTTGAGTAGAGGAAGGCTACTCATTTGTTTGAGTTAACTTTATATGCAGCCACTTTGGTGAAGTTATTTATCAGATTTAGGAGTTCACTGGTGTAATTTTTGGGGTCCCTTAAGTATACTCTCATAATATCTCCAAATAGTGATATTTTGACTTCTTCTTTTCTAATTTGTATCCTCTTTGACCTCCTTTCATTGTGTGATTGCTCTGGCTAGGACTTTGAGTACTATTTGAATAAGTAGGGAGAGAGGGCAGGGCAGCCTTGTCTAGTGCCTGATTTTAGTGGAAGTGCTTCAAGTTTCTCTCCATTTAGTTTGATGTTAGCTACTGGTTTGTTGTACATTGCTTTTACTATATTTAAGTATGGGCCTCTAATTCCTGATCTTTCCATGACCATTATAATGAAAGGGTGTTAAAATTTGCTGATGACTGGTCATATGGCAGATATATTTTTAGCTACTTTAGAGTATTCCACACTTATTTACATAGTAGCTTTACCAATTTCCAATCCCATCAATACTTGCTTACATCTGTTATTTGTTGTTTTCTTGATTTTACCTATTCTGACTGGGGTAACATGCTGTCTTAGGGTTCTCTAAGGCAACAGATCTTATAAAATGAAATACACACACACACACACACACACACACACACACACACACACACACACACACACACACACACACCCCAAGTAGACAGTGAACAAGTACTTCGTTCTTCCATGTGCTCTAAGTAGGCTGACCACAGAAGTTGCAGCCTAGGTTAAAGATGAATTTTCCCACCTCAAAAATTCTGAATTAAAAGTGGGTCTTCCCACTACACATAAATTTAATTAAGAAAAAAAATTACCTCAAATGTGTACTCAGCCACTTGGGTGTTATTTCCAGATGTAGTCAAGTTGATAACCAACAATAGCCAACACAAATGAATTCTTAAAGTTGATTTGATTTTTATTTCTACGATTGATATAATGAACATGTTTTGAGATATTAGTCATTTTTCTTTTTTGAACCTTCTCTGTTCAGAGATATAGTCCATTTTTTATCTAGATGGCTTGTTTTCTTGACCTTTTGCTTTTCCAGTTTTGAATGTTCTGAGTTTCAGTCCTCTATCAGATATATAGCTGAAAAAAATTCTCTGCGGGCTTTCTCTACTCAGTTATTTTCTTTGTTGGACACTACTTTTGCTTATGAGTCCCCATCTGTCAATTGTCAGCCTTAATTCTTGAGAAAATGAGGTCCTTTTCAGAAAGTACTTTCCTACTGCCATGTGTTATAGGATGCTCCTTTTTCCCTTGTTGTTTCTGCATTTTGTGTTTTATATTGAGATCTTGTAGCAGTAGGTGGTTTATGCGCTGTAATCTTCCTGGTGGCGGTAGTGTGAGTTCCTTGCTCCCCGCTACCTGCCCTAATGCTCTGGATTCTTGAATTAAAGACACACACACACACACACACACACACACACACACACACACACACACACACACACACAACACAGCCTTATATTTAATATGCCTTAATCAGCTCAATGGCCAGGCCACCTACAAACTTCCATATTGCTAATGCCTCCCCTCCAATACTCCTGAGTTATTATTTAGTGAAATCCATACTCCATCTTTGCTGCCTTTGATCCAGTTGGGGTCTCCCCAGGCCACTTCTCTCCGGCTCTTACATGATTGGTATGCCTCTCTTCCTGCAGCTCTCAAACCCAGATCTTATTCCTTTCTCAGCAAATGAGATTCTTTTCCTGGTTCCCTAGCCGGTGAAGCCTTAGGGTTCTGCCTTCATCACCATGCCCAGCCATTGCCACAGGCAACCTTATTTACCAATCAAAGCCAACTGGGGGCAGTTACATGCAGATGTGCAGATTCTCGTGTAATTTGGGGGACCAAATTAACATAAATAGCATTAGATCCAATCCACCACAAGACCATGGTTCATTTGTAGTTTGTTTTTGTGCAAGGTGATAGATATGGGTGCTGTGTAACTCTTCTACATTACTCATTCTGTTTTCTCAGCACTGTTTGCTGAAGATGTTTTTTTCTCTGATAGGTAGTTGTTGCAAATATCAAATGAATGTAATTATGGAACATATATTTGGGTCTTCTGTTTTCTTCCATTGATTTAAATGTTTTCTGTTGTTGATGTTTCTTTGTTTATGCCATGCAATTTTTATTACTATACAGCTATGTAGAACCATTTCTTGAATTTCAGGGATAAAGCCAACTTGATCAAAATGAATAATCTTTTGATATATTCCTGTATTTGGCTTTCAAGTATTTTATTGAGGACCCCTGAATCTATGTTGATTCAAAGATGCTTGCCTAATTTTCTTGTGTGTTTTTCTAGTACACTAATGCTAGCTTTGTAAATGCGTTTGGGAGAACGCCTTCTGTTTCCTTCTTTTTTTGAATAATTTATTAGGTATTGATTGTAGAACTTCTTTGAATGTTTAGTAGAATTCTGATGTGTATCTGTCTGGGCCTGGTCTTTTTATCACTGTTTAGATCTTATCCGTCAATGTATCTGTATAAATTATTAATCTTCTCTTAGCTTTGGTGGTTTGAATGAGTTTAACACTCTATTTTAGAATTTCTAACTTAATGAATTATAGGTTTTTAAAGTATTTGCTCAAAATATTTTGATTTTTTTTGGTGTCAGTTGTAATGTTTCCCTTTTTATCTCTCATTGTGTTGATTTGTTTTCTCACACTTTTTTGGCTAATTAGGCAAAGAATCTGTTGAATTTGTTTATCTTCTTACAGACCCAGCTCTTAGATTTGTACTTTATTGCTTGTACTCATTTTTTATATTGATTTCTTACTTTTTGTTCTGATTTTTTATTCTTGCCATCTAATAAATTTTTGCTTATTTTGTTCTTGTTTTTCCAAGTTCTTCACTTGTGTTATAAAGGCATAACATCAGGGTGTGGGCACAATACTGAAAGTACCATGAGAAAAATCACAAGTCACATATAAAGGAAAACCCATCAGGGATAGCTGAGTGGACATGGATGTGAAGCAATCAACTGGAACATGTACACTCACCCCTAGTTACATCCCTGAAGACTGATTTCCTATCCTCCACAATCCTCTATAGCCCTTACCTCTTCTGGGTAGAGTGGGGTTCAAGGAGCCCCTGCCCCATGACTGACTACATATTTTCTGGTTTAGTCTCATGTAGGGCCTATGTAAGCAGCTACAGCTGCTGTGAGTTCATAAATGTCTTGTCGATACCTAATACCTATTAGACAGCATTTTACACCCCTGTCTTACAGCTCTTTTTCCTAGCTCTTCTTCTGTGTTTCTTGAGCTTGGAGAGATGATATGGGTGTCCCTTCTTTTTAATGCTGAGCTTTCCGCTGTCACACTCTTCTCATCTCGTCATACCTGAGTTTCTGCATTAGCCACCACTAGCTGCTAAGAGAGTTTGCTTTGACCTAGTCTGAGAACAGCACGAGTCCATGGGTACAAGCATAAACGCTTTTTGATAGTATATTCATTTAGTAAAACAAGAATAGTAGACTGACTCCTACTGCCTATGACTTCCTAAGTCTTGGACTTAGACCTATGCCCATACTACAAACTGTGTCGTTCTCAGTCTGGGTTAGCTCACTCAGGATGATATTTTCTGGTTTCATTGATTTGCCTGAGGATTTCATGATGTCTTTGTTTTCGATAACTGAGCACTCTTCCATTATAGGAATGTTGCCTGATGACTAAGGACATTGAACATTTCTTTAAGTACTTCTCATTAGAAATTCATCTGTTGCAAACTCTCTGTTTAACCCTCTATGCCAGCTTTTAGTTGGATTATTTGGTTTGTGTCTGATTTCTTGAGTTCTTTATATATTTTGGATATTAGCCCTCTGTTGGATGTAGAGTTGTTGAAAATCTTTTCTCATTCCGTAGTTCTATTGACAGTGTTCTGCCTTACAGAAGCTTTTCACTTTCGTGAGGTCCCATTTATTATAATTGTTGTTCTTAGTGCCTGAGCTATTGGTGTTCTGTTCAAGAAGTTCTCTCCTCTGCCAGTCTGTTCCAGGATATTCCTCACTTTCTCTTCTATTACATTTAGTGTATCCAGTTTTATGTTGAGGTCTTTAATCCACTTGGACTTGAGTTCTGTGCAGGGTGATGGATATCAATCTATTTGTATTCTTCTACAGCAGACAGTTAGAGCAGCACCAGTTGTTGAAGATATTTTCCTTTTTCCATTGTATTGCTTTGCCTTCTTTGTCAAAAACCAAGTGTTCATAAATTGTAGGTTTATTTCTGGGTCCTCCATTCTATTCTGTTGACTAAGTAGTTTGTTTTTATACCAATATCATGATTTTGTATTGCTATTGCTCTGTTGTACAGCTTGAGATCTGGGATGGTGATACCTTCTAAAGTTCTTCTGTTGCGCAGGATTGTTTTAACTACCCTGGACTTTTGGTTGTTTTTTGTTGTTGTTGTTGAACTCCTAGAAGTAATAAACACCTTCAGCAAAGTGGCTAGATACAAACTGAACACAAAAAATTCAGTAGTCCTCCTTTATACAGCTGATAAATGGGCAGAGAAAGAAATTAGGGAAACAACACCCTTCACATTGACCACAAAAAATATCTTGGTGTAACTAATCAAGCAAGCGAAAGGCCTGTATGACAAGAAGTTTAAGTCTCTGAAAAAAGAAATTTAAGAAGACATAAGATGCAAAGAGCTCCCATCCTAATGTGTGGATAGAATTAACAAAGTAAAAATAACAATCTTATTAAAAACAATCTACAGATTCAGTGCAGTTCTCATGAATATTCTAACACAATTCTTTACAGACTTTGAACGAACAATTCTCACATTTATTTTTTTTTTTTTATTAACTTGAATATTTCTTATATACATTTCGAGTGTTATTCCCTTTCCGGTTTCCAAGCAAACATCCCCCTTCCCTCCCCCCTTCCTTATGGGTGTTCCTCCCCACCCTCCCCCATTGCTGCCCTCCCCGACAGTCTAGTTCACTGGGGTTCATTCTTAGCAGGACCCAGGGCTTCCCCTTCCACTGGTGCTCTTACTAGGATATTCATTGCTACCTACGAGGTCAGAGTCCAGGGTCAGTCCATGTATAGTCTTTAGGTAGTGGCTTAGTCCCTGGAAGCTCTGGTGGCTTGGCATTGTTGTAAATTCTCACATTTATATGGAAAAACAATGTTTCTTTTTTGTCCAAATGATTTATTTGTTGGTGAGAGTTGTATATTGAGGTCACTGATTATCACTATGGGATAAATCTGGCAATATTTGCTTTCTTAAATTATATTTGTGTTTGACATACATAATTCTATTATTCTCTTGATGGATTATCCCCCCAATTTTTATTAAATGGTCTTGTTTATGTCTGGATTAATTTTGGTTTGAAATCTGTTTTGTAGCTATTAATAACTGCTGAGTGTCACTTGCTGGGAATGCTTTTGTCCTCATGTAGTGTCTACCTTTGATAATAAAGTGTGTTACTTGGCAGCAGGAAAATGATAAAGTTTGGGGAGTGTATTAATATAGGGTCTCACTGACTCTGTCGGGCTTGGAATTTACTTTGTAGACCATGCTGGCTTCAAATCCATATAGATCCACCTTCCTCTGCCCTCTGAGTTCTGGGATTAAAGGCATACATGCCCAGCAATACAGTTTTCTTTATAATCAATCCTGCTATTCTGTGTCTTTTCATTTGCAAAATTAAGAAAATTAACATTCAGAAATATTATGGAGTGATTTCAATTTATTCAAACCATGTTGTCGATTTTATTGTGGGTTTTTTGATGCCTTTTTGATTAACTGTTCTGATACTTATTTACCTGATTTTTGCCTCTTCATTCATAAGTATTCCCTCCAGTATCCTTGTGGAGTTATCTTAGTGGTGTGTAAATTATATTAGTCTGTTTTTAGGATGGAAAATTTCTATTTTTCTGGCATAATGATCTGGGTTGGCAGTTGTGGTTTTTCATATAGTAGAACATGTGTTTCCTTTTTCTTGATTCTTTAAATGTTTCTATCAAATTGTTTTGATTGAATGTATGCACATATGTATATCATACATATATTTGGTAATGCCTATGGAGTATTGAAAAGGACATTGAATACCTTGGGAATGGAATTACAGACTGTCCTGGTTGGGGTTTTACTGCTGTGAACAGACACCATGACCAAGGCAACTCTTATAAAGGACAACATTTAATTGTGGCTGGCTTACAGGTTAAGAGGTTCAGTCCATTATCATCAAGGCGGGAGCATAGCAGCATCCAGGCAGATGTGAGACTAGAGCTGAGAGTTCTGCATCTTCTTTCAGAGTCAGATAGGAGAAAACTGGCTTCCAGGCAGCCAGGATCATGGTCTTAAAAGCCCATGCCCACCTCCTCCAATAGGGCACACCTACTCCAAGAAGGCCACACCTCCAGGTAGTGCTGCTCACTGTGCCATATGTATTCAAAGCACCAGCAGACAGTCAAGTGTTGTCAAGTATGTGCTGGAAAGTAAACCTGGGTACTCTGCAATAGCAGAAAGTACTCTTAACAATTCTATCTTTGAAGCCCCAGGTTTGGTGATTCTCGAGGGTGACTTGTTTATCTTGGTTTATTTTTAGTATCGTTTCAACAAAGGTACTTAGGCTTTTGGAGTTGGATTCTTGCTGGTGTTTTTTATTATGAGGTCTTGGCATATGTCCCAGAAGGCTTACATACCTATCCAACTTGTCATTGGGGTTGTAATGTTACAGAGTAGGAGGCTGAGTTTTGTCAAATCCTGTGTGGGAGAAGAACCTCATAATTCGGGCTTCATTTACTCTTCTTGCCACAATCATCTGATGGTCAGCTGAGTAAAGCTGGCAAGTGCGGGGAAGGGATGTGCTGAGGTGAAGGGTGTAAGAGAATCAGGAAGAGGGTACTTAATAACGTTCACTTAGAAAATGAAGTGTCCTAGGATGGAAGATATGGACAGAGCTTTGTTAAGTCCCCATGGTGAGAGGCTTATAACGCTTTATTCAGCAACTGAGTCCAGAACACTGGCTGCTTCGAGAAGCTCCATGAGAGCCATCGGTCCAACTCATCTCAGCCTCACTGCCCCAGGACACCCCAGTCCCTACCTGCTGATCTCCCATTCATTGTGTCCCATAGAGTTGGCTAAACTTGTATTTTGACTTTCATTTGAAACACCTTTTTTCTTCTTAATGTCTTCAGTGAACTTTTTATTATCAAATAGAGTGTTTTTATCTCCACATGTTTATGAACTTCCTGTAGTTTCTATTGCTATTGATAACCTAGTTTTATTTCTTCACTGTCAAATAAAATAGATGTTACTTCAGTTTTCATATATTTGTTCAAACTTATTTTATGTGCTAGAATGTGAATTGTGTCATGTGCTAGTATGAAAAAATTGAATGGGCTGCTGGGAGAATGTATTTGGGTAGAATATTCTGTACATGCCTTTTTAGTCCATTTGATTCATTTTGCCATAATTAATTACATTTTTTTGTTCAGATGACTTATTGGTAAGAGTTGTGTATTGAGGTCACAGCTGCTAGTGTTTGGGTTAATTTATGCCTTTCTGAGTATTTGATTCATGAAATGATGTACACCTGCATTTAGTATCAATATGTTTGAAATTGTTTTATCTTTTATTTTCATTGTGGATTGTTTTGAGTCTGAAGTGAATTATTTATTACAGGGGATATTTTTGAACTCTATCTTGTCAGGTATTAGAATAGATAGGCCTATTTTTTCCAGCTACTTCCTTGAGGTAACTTCTATCCTTTGCCCCTGAGAAAGTGTCTTATCTTTCCTGGTGGGGTGTTCCTTGGAGGCAGTAAAAGATGCATCCTACTCTCTAATACATTTTGCTAGTCTGTGCATTTTACTGGGGGAATTGAGACAATGTCAGAGCTCCTCTGTCCTGCCAGGTTGTTGATTTTGTGGCATGTTCTCAGCCTTCTTTTGACTGTTGTTGCCTTTTTATTTCAGCCTTTAGAGGTGAGCTTGTGTTTTCATTTGAAGTATTACTCCAATATCCTTTATAAACCTGAGTTAGTTCTTATAAATTTCTTCTCTGTCGCTTCTGTCTCCGTCCCGCAGAAAGGAGTGACACCACGACGTTCTTCTCAAAGCAGTTTATTCAGGAACCTTTCTCTCTGCATGCAAGCAGCAACCTCCCTTTTCTTCCCTTCATTCTCCTCTCAGCCCCAAGCACACTCCCTTATATCCTCCCTCAACTCCGCCTCCTCCGTCCAGACTGCGTAGTCTCAGCTCATAGGTCCACATCACATGGCCTGATCTTGCCTCACGGTGCGCCTGCGCAGCTCTCACAGTGGACGTGGCTAGTTTCAGCTGTGTGAGGAAGTCATGAGTCTTAGCCGCAGTCCCGGGCGCCATCTTGGGACTGCCGCCACACCTGCTCCCCACATCCTTTGTGACTGTATAGCTCAGAATGGCTCCCTACACTTCTCTTTCTTCTTCTTTTTGTAAAAAATATGTATTTCCTTATTTTTACCCCCTAGATTTTATTCCCCTCCTGGTCCACCCTTCAACTGCCCCAAATGCCATACCTCCTCCCGACCCCTCCTGTTTCCACTAGGATGTCCTCACCCCACCCACTGCCAGACCTCCAATCTCCCTGGAGCTCCATTTTCTTGAGGGTTTGATGCATCTTCTCTGACGATCCCAGGCACAAGAATCCTCTGCTGTGTGTGTTGGGGATCTCATCTCAGCTGGTGTATGCTGCCTGGTTGGTGATCCAGTGTCAAACAAATCTCAGGGTCCACATTAACTGACACTGCCGGTCCTCCTCACCCTCCTCCTAAGCTTCCTCCAGCTTTTCACTAATTAACCACAGGGGTCAGCAGCCTCCATTGATTGATTGGGTGCACATATCTGCGTCTGACTCTTTCAGCAGCTTGTTGGGTCTTCTGGAGGGCAGTTGTGATGGGTCCCTTTTTTGAGCACTCCATAGCTTCAGTAATAGTGTCAGGCCTCCCCCCCCCCCCAGGCTGGATCCCCCTTTGGGCCTGCTGCTGGACCTTCTTTTCCTCAGGCTCTTCTCCATTTTTGTCCCTGCAGTTCTTTCAAACAGGAACTATTTGGGGTTACAGTTTTGACTATGGGATAGTAACCCTGTCCCTCTTTTGATGTCCTGTCTTTCTGCTGGAGGTGGGCTCTACAAGTTCCCTCTTCCCACTGTAGGGCATTTAATCTAGGGCCCCTCTTTGAGTCCTGAGGGTCTCTCACCTCCCAAGTCTCTGGTGCATTCGGGCAGGTACTCCCAATCTCCTATCTCCTGACATCTCCTGTTTCCATTCTTTCTCCTGGCCTTCAGGGCTTCAGTCCTTTCCCCCCACCCAATACCAGATCACGTTCCTCTCACCATGCTCTTTCTGTCCCCAGTCCCTCCCTACCTCCCCCACAGTGGTTGCCTTCTTCTCCTTCCCAAGTGGGACTGAGGCATCCTCAATTGGGCCCTTCAGCTTGTTGACCTTTTTGAGTTCTATGGACTGTATCTTGGGTATTCTGTACTTTTATTGGCTAATATCAACATATTAATGAGTATATAACATGCATGTCCTTTTGGGTCTCTGTTACCTCACTCAGGATGATATTTTCTAGTTCTATCCATTTGACTGTAAAATTCAGGGCATCCTGTTCTTAATGGCTGAGTAGTATTCCACTGTATAAAGGAACCACATTTTCTGTATCCATTCTTCTGTCGTGGGACATCTGGGTTGTTTCCAGATTCTGGCTATCACAAATAAGGCCACTGTGGACATAGTGGAACATGTGCCCCTGTGGCATGGTGAGGCATCTTTTGAGTATATTCCCAAGAGTGGTATTGCTGGGTCTTTAGGTATATCTAGTTCCATTTTTTTTTTCTGAGGAATCTCCAAATTGATTTCCAGGGTGGTTGTACCAGTTTGCAATCCCACCAGCAATGGAGGAGTGTTCCTCTTTCTCCACATCCTTGCCAACATGTGTTGTCACCTGAGGTTTTGATCCTAGCCATTCTGATTGGGGTAAGATAGAATCTCAGGGTCGTTTTGACTTGCATTTCTCTGATCACTAAGGACTTTGAACATTTTTCTAGGTGCTTCTCAGCCATTCGAGATTCTTCTGCTGTGAATTCTCTGTTCAGCTCTATACCCCATTTTTTGATTGGGTTGTTTGATTTTCTTTGGTGGTTAGCTTCTTGAGTTCTTTATATATTTTGGATATTAGCCCTCTATCCGATTTGGGGTTTGAAGATTTTTTTCCCCAATCTGTAGGTAGCCAATTTGTCTTATTGACTATGTCTTTCACCTTACAGAGGCGTTCCAGTTTTAGGAAGTCCTGTTTTTCAATTCTTGATCTTAGAGAGTGAGCCATTGGAGTTCTGTTAGGACATTTCCCCCTGTGCCAATGAGTTCAGGGCTCTTTCCCACTTTCTCTTCTATTAGATTCAGAGTATCTGGTTTTATGTTGAAGTCCTTGATTCACTTGGACTTGAGCTTTGTGCAAGGTGACAAATATGTATCTATTTTCATTTCCCTACATATAAACAGCCAGTTAGACCAGCACCATTTATTAAAGATCCTTTCTTTTTCCCATTAAAAATTTTTGACTTTTTGTCAAAGATCAAGTGTACACAATGGTGTGGTTTTATTTCTGTGTCTTCAATTCTATTCCATTGATCAATCTGTCTGTCTCTGTACCAGTACCATGAAGTTTTTGTCACTATTGCTCTGTAGTATAGCTTGTGGTCAGGGATGATTCCCCCAACCACTCTTTTATTGTTAAGAATTGTTTTTGCTATTCTGGATTTTTTGTGTTTCCAGATGAATTCGAGAATTGCTTTTTCCATGTCTTTGAAGAATTGTGTTGGGATTTTGATGGGGATTGCACTGAATCTATAGATTGCCTTTGGTAGGATAGCCGTTTTTACTATGTTAATTCTGCCAATCCATGAGTATGGATGTCTCTCCTTTTTCTCAGATCTTCTTTGATTTCTTTCTTGAGAAACTTGAAGTTATTGTCATATCAATCTTTCACTTGTTTGGTTAGTATTACCCCAAGATATTTTATATTATTTGTGGCTATTGTGAAGGGAGTTGTTTCCCTGATTTTTTTCTCATCCTGTTTATCATTTGTATAAAGGAAGGCTACTGATTTATTTGAGTTAATTTTCTACTCGGCCACTTGGCTGAAGTTGTTTATTAACTATAGAAGTTCTCTGGCAGACCTTATTAAGTCTTATGTATACTATCATATCATCTGTAAATAGTGATACGTTTATTTCTTCTTTTCCAATTTGTATCCCCTTGATCTCTTCTTGTTGTCTTATTGTTCTAGCTAGCACTTCTAGTACCATATTGAATAGATTTGGGGAGAGTGGGCATCTTTGCCTTGTCCCAGATTTTAATGGAATTGCCTCAAGTATCTCTCCATTTAATTTGATATTGACTGTTGGTTTGTAGTAAATTGCTTTTATTATGTTTAGGTATGAACCTTGAAAGTCTGATCTCTCCAATACTTTTAACATGAAGGGGTATTTTATTTTGTCAAGTGCTTTTTCTACATCTAAGTAGATGATCATGTGATTTTTTTTCTTGGAGTTTGTTTATATAGTGGACTGCACTAATGGATTTACATATATTGAACCAACCTTGCATTCCTGGAATGAAGCCTACTTGATTGTGGTAAATAATGGTTTTGATGTGTTCTTGGATTTGGTTTGCAAGAATTTTATTGAGTATTTTTGCATCAACATTGATAAGCAAGATTAGTCTGAAGTTCTCTTTTTTGGTTGGGTTCTTGCGTAGTTTAGGTTTCAGAGTAATTGTGGTTTCATAGAATGAATTAGGTAGTGTTCCTTCTGTTTCTATTTTATGGAATAGTTTGAGGAATATTGGTATCAAATAAGGTCTGGTAGAACTAAATTCTGAACTAAATCCATCTGGCTCTGGGCTTTGCTTGGGAGGTTTTTAATGACTTCTATTTCCTTATGGGATATGGGCTTGTTTAGAAAGTATACCTGCTCTTGATTTAACTTTGGTATGTGGTATCTGTGTAGAAAACCATACACTTCATCTATATTTTTTAGTTTTGATAAGTATAGACTTTTGTTGTACGATCTGATGTTTTTTTGTTTGTTTTTGTTTTGTTTTGTTTTGTTTTTTTAGTTTCCTCCATTTCTTTTGTTATGTCTCCCTTTTCATTTCAGATTTTGTGAATTGGATACTGCCTCTGAGCTCTATAGTTAGTTTGGCTAGGGGTTTATCTATCTTGTTGATTCTCTCAAAGAATCATTTTTTGGTTTTGTTGATTCTTTGTATTTTCTTTGTTTCTATTTGGTTGATTTCAGCCCTGAGTTTGACTATTTCCAGCCTTCTGCTCCTCTTGGGTGAGTTTGCTTCTTTTTGTTCTAGAGCTCTCAGGTATGCTGTTAAGTTGTTAGTGTAAGATTTCTCCAGTTTCTTTACAAGGGCACTTAGTGCTATGAATTTTCCTCTTGGCACTGCTTTCATTGTGTCCCATAGGTTTGGGCATGATGTGTCAGCATTTTTATTAAATTCCAGGAAGTCTTTAAATTCTTTCTTTCTTCTCTGACCAAATTCTCATTGAGTAGAGAGTTGTATAGTTTCCACATGTATGTGAGCTTCCTTTTGTTGTTGTTGTTGTTGTTGTTGTTATTGAATATCAGTCTTAGGCCATGGTGGTCTGATAGGGTGTGTGGAATTATTTATATCTTCTTGTATCAATTAAGGGTTGTTTTGTGACCAATTATATGGTTGATTTTGGAGAAGGTACCATGAGGTGCTGAAAAGGTGTTTTCTTTTGTTTTAGGGTGAAACATTCAGTAGAAATCTGTTGATTCCATTTGGTTCATAACCTCTATAGTTTTACTGTGTATCTGTTTAATTTTTGTTCAATGACCTGCCCATCAGTGAGAGTGCTGTGTTGAAGACTCCAACTATTATTGTGTGGAGTTCAATGTGTGTTTTGTGCTTTAGTAAAGTTTCTTTTATGAATTTTGGTATCTTTGCATTTGGGGCATAGATGTGCAGAATTGAAACTTTTTCTTGATGAATATGAAGTGTCCTTCTTCATTATGCTTGATAACCTTTGGCTGAAAGTCTATTTTATTGGATATTAGTATCGAAACTCCAGCTTGTTTCCTGGGACCATTTTCTTGGATAACCTTTTTCTATCCCTTTACTCTGAGATAGTGTCTGTTATTGTCATTGAGGTGTGTTTCTTATATGCAGCAAAATGCTGGATCTTGTTTGCCTATCTAGTCTGTTAGCTTATGCCTTTTTATAGGTTAATTGAATCCACTAATGTTGAGAGATATTAAAGACAGATGACTGTTAGTTCCTGTTATATTTGTTTTTGTAGGTAGTTTTATGTATTTGTGGTTTTCTCCTTTTATCTTCTTTGTGAGATGCTTAATATTTTGTTTTTTCTTTGGTGTAGGTACCTTCCTTGTGTTGGAATGTTCCTTCTAGGATCCTCTGAAGGGCTGGATTAGTAGATAGATGCTGTTTGAATTTTTTTTTGTCCTGGAATATTTTGGTTTCTCCATCTATGTTGGTTGAGAGTTTTTCTGGGTATAGTAGCCTGGGCTGGCATTTGTGTTCTCTTAGAGTCTGCATGACCTCTGAGTCTCATTTGGCTTTTATAGTCTCTGTTGAGAAGTCTGATGTATTTCTAATAGGTCTACCTTTGTATATTATTCGGACCTTCTCCCTTGCAGCTTTTATTTCTTTGTTCTGTGAGTTTAGTATTTTGATTATTATGTGATGAGAGAATTTTCTTTTCTGGTTGCATTTGTTTGGTGTTCTATAGGCCTTTTATACCTTTATGGCCATCTGTTTCTTTAGGTTGGTGAAGTTTTCTTGTATAATTTTGTTGAAGACGTTTTCAGGAGAATGAAGATTCTCCTCTATTCCAATTATTCTTAGATTTGGACTTTTCATTGTGTCCTGAATTTCCTGGATGTTTTGGTTTAGGAGTTTTTTATGTTTTGAATTTTCTTTAAGAGTTGTGTCAATCTCTTGTAAGGTATCTTCTGTGCCTGAGATTCTCTCTTTTATCTCTTGTATTCTGTTGGTGATACTTACATATGTAATTCCTAACCTCTTTCCTCGGTTTTCCATTTCCAGCTTTGCCTCCATTTGTGTTTTCTTTATTGTTTCTATTTCTATTTTTAGGTCTTGACTGCTTTATGCAATTACTTCACCTGTTTGATTGTGTTTTCCTATATTTTTTTAAGGATTTATTTGTTTTCTCTTTATGGGCTTCTACCTGTTTTCCTGTGTTTCTTTCATAAGTTATTTATATACTCCTTAAAGGAGTCTATTATCTTCATGAGATAGTATTTTAGGTCAGCTTCCTGATTTTCAGGTGTGTTGATATATTAGGGGCTTGCTTTGGTGGGAGAACTGGATTCTAATGATGGCCACATACATTGGTTATTCCTGGTGACTTTGTTTGGAATCTTCCTCATTAGTTCCTGGGTTGCTTCCGGTCTCCTGGTAGGTGGGACCTTCTAACTGGAGGGTCTTCAGAGGGGCAGAGAAGCTGCTGATTTGTTGCCCTGGCTGCAGTAGATCTCCTGAGAGGGCTTCAGGCTGTTGGATCTTAAGAGGAGCAGTCCAACTGTTGTCTGTCAGTTGATGTCATTATGCAGGTGAAGGCAGACAAGGTAGGTCAAGGCCATGATTAGTCAGTGAAAAAATAAGGCAAGGACAAAGCTTTTGTAAGGTGGGAGAGAAGGAGAAGAGAGGAGTACTTGAGTGATTTTGTTGCCATATTGTTTTTACCAACTTTGTTTTAATATTTCAGGATCTGAGCCATTCTCTACCATTTTTTTTTCTTTTCCACTGTACTTTAAGAAGTACACAGGGCTATTTTTTTTCTTTTTGTTCTTTTAGAGTAGAATGTTAAAAAATAGCGTACTTCTTTTTTTACTTTAGTTTCTTTAGAGTTAATATTATAATTCTTTGTCTTATCTTTGTTTAAACATAAGAAATTTGGCAAAATTACTAAAAACCAATTATAGGATATGTGACACAAATTTATGGGCTTCTAGAGGCTAATGCTGAGCTCTTGCTAATGGATAGTTATGAATGTCCCTACAGAGCTCTGATAAGAATGAAGAAAGTGTAGGGATGTTAAACAAAGAATGCAGAATGTAACAATTTAGCTCTTTATTACATGTACTTATATTTTATTCAGTAGCAACTGAAGATCAGCTAAACTTGTTAAATCCTTGCATCTCTCTAAGAATTTTGAACTAGGAATATGCATGTGCATCAAAGACTTAAGCTTTATTGCAGCTAGAAAGTTAGGATACTCTCAGCTGTCTAGGGTATAGAAAAGGCATTGAAGGGGAAATGGAAGGCTGAAAACTCACTGTGAGTGGGAAAGGAGACATCTGTAAGTTTTAATATGGTTCATTTTTAAAATTCTTCAGGGATTCCTCAGCTAATGTTTTGATAACATTCATTTGATTTCTGTTGGTAGTTTCTCTATAAAAGCACTAGATCTTGTAGAGACTTTTGGGTCAAATGATATTTGTATTGAGATCTCTTATAAAAAGCAGACTTATTTTAGTGTCACAAGTGACTTGCCCATGGGTTAGAGTATTTAATTATCTTTAGATGGCTTTATTAATAAAATGTACCTTTGAATAATTAATAAAAGTGATTTGTTGAGCAAATACAGTTGTTTTAAATAAAATCTTTTAGAATCTATTAACTTACTATATTCATTCAGCCCTGAACACTTTAAAATATGTTTACACAGAAGATTAGAGGCACAAAAATCTTTTCCTAGTTCTCCTACACTGAATGTACTTAAGAAGTTCTGCTGCTGTGTGACATACAATTGGAACCACAAAAGCCTCTTTCTCCTTTTTTGATTATTATATTCTTGAGAAAATATAAGTTATTGAAAACATACTACCATTGCATATGTCACCATATGATGTAACAGAATGTATTGCTTGGATTTCTTTTAGAAAGACATATTTTTTTCTAAAAAAAAAAATGTGTGAAACCATCATTTGACTAACATGGCATGAAAATGCTCTAAATATTTTAAATTAATAATCCAGATTTCCTGGGTAAAACTCTAAAATTTAAAAGAAATAATATCTATTCTGATTATGATATTGGATATTTTGACTATTATGTGAAAATGTATAACAGTTAAAATCTCTTGCTGATAGCACTGGAAAAATGAATTAAAACATCAAAATTTTACATTCTGTGTGAGGACATGAGGTTTTAGGAGCCTGAAGAGAAAAAAATCTGAGGATGTCAATACTGAAGCCAGGACTTATGTACTGATAAACTGAAATAAGATATCTGCCAAGTTAGTAATCAAAGGTCATGGCAAAATAAAAGTACCTCTAAGCAAGCAGTGTATCAGAGAGAATTTGTTCTAAGCATACACTAAAATAAATATTAAAGTAATTATTCAAGTAAACAGAAATAATCATGGACCAAAAACTATAAAAGTGAAAATAACACACTAACATAAGTACTGCAAAATAAAATACTCTGTGTAGCTTAAAATAGTGGAAGTCAAGTATTTGGCCATATATCCCTAATAGCAAGAGGAAAAAAAATTGCTATGCTCTAAGGTCCAGCTATTTGAGTATGTAATGATTTGTACTGCATTGTAAATAAGACTTTATGCCAATAACTAAGACACACTCAAATAATATATAAATAGCAAATAGATGGAAAACCTTTAAAGTAGTGAAAACTGTCAGTGTAAAGGATGACAAATCTGAATGCATGGATAAAAGTGCAGTTGGAACAGAACAGTCTCCACTTAAGACGGTCACCCTAGAGTCAATTAGCGTAAATGGACTCCTTCAGTTAAAGAGGGGGAAAGAGAAGATTCAACTAAGAAAACCCAAACCAATACTTTGCTACTTATAATAGATGCTTCTTTAAATAGAGAAAGACCAAAGGTAGAAAATCAAAGACTAGAAAAAATAATATATATAAAGAATCATAGAAGCAAGAAAAAGGATATAATGTGCTATTATTGATGAAATAGACTTTAGCAAGAAGTATAACTGTGTACACAAAAGAGCATTAAACAACGATTAAGGAGTAAATTATTAAGAAAACCTAGTAGTATAGTAGTTTTACATTTGGGGGTATTTAACAATAAAATTTAACTTTTACAAGACAAAATTTTCAAGGAGCATGAAAAAATATGTGGAGTTCACACACCTAAATATTTAAGGAAAAACTCTAAGTGTATTAGAATCTAACATCTAAAGATGTGTCTTCAGAATTAGCAAGATCATTCTCAAATATCTCACAAAAAAAACGCTGATACTAGTAAATATACTTTAGCTCCATTGAGATCAATTAATTTTGTTTAGGAAAAGATACTGCAGCTAGAAAAAGGATGAACGATAATATTTGGGGATTGTAATGTACTAAGTAATATTAAGGGTGTATATAAATTACATGTGAGAAGCTTCTACATCATAGACTAGAAAACCTAAATTAAAAGATTCTGAACAGAGTCACTGTACATGGATAGACAGTGGCGCTCCTAGACGCCATAGGGTTTTGAACAAGAAGTCCAGTGCCAGATTCTGGATATATCTATTTTTATCTTTGTGAGAAATCTCCACACTGATTTGCATAGTGGCTGTGCCAGTTTGCACCCCACCTCGAAGCAATGAGAGTTTCCCTTTCCTTGCATCTACTGTCAGTTTCGTTTTAAGAATCTTGGTCATTCTGATCAGGCTAAGATGGAGCCGAAAGCAGTGAATGCACTGATGGCGCAGGTGTCGAACAGTTTTAGGTGTTTCTGAGACATTTGTATTTCATCTCTGAGAACCCAGCTACTAACTTTGGTAAATATTTTTATTTAATCTTATCCTTCTCATGTATAGCAGCATCCTGATGACTTTCCTCTCCTTTCTCTCCACCCCCACTCCAGTCTCTTCTTACCACCTTCCCTCTCCAGCAAATCCACCTCCTATCCACCTCCCCTCAGAGAAGAGCAGGCCTCCAGGGACACTTAGCAAACAGTAGAACAAGCTACAGTAGACAAGGCACCTCTCACCACATCAAGTCTGGACAAGGCAACCCAGTAGGAGGAAAAACGTCCCACAAGAAGGCCAAAGAGTCGGGAACAGCCCCCTTTCCCACTGTTAGGATTCCCCTTCTTTCTTCAAACCCTCCCATATATATTCCTAAGTGTAATCTTCTCAGTCTGTTTAATGGTACTTGTGGTGTTAATTCTATATACTTGTTTTCAGGGCTCATCTTTTGACACTGGACAACCAATTTATAGCTCTTCTCTAGTGAAGGACATCTCTTTCACTCCCAGTTTTCTTCAGATACCAGCAGAAGTTTTGTGTAGGGTTGCAGCCAGGTGGGCTGTTTCTCATCCAGTGTGGCACGTCCATTGGTGTAAGTTTGGGCAGTCATGTTGGAGAGGAGACTCTATGATGTAGCTTCTAGTGTTACTAGGAGACACAACCTCACAGCGAACTCCCTGATCTGGCCGGCTCTTATAGCTTCCCTACCCTCTCTTTTGCTTGGTTTCCCGAGTCTTAGGTACGGGAGTGTTTGGTAGATGGATCCACTGGGACCAGATGCTACAACTCTGCATATTGATTGTAGTTTTCTGTAATGGTCTCCACCTGTTGAAAAGTTTCCTTTATGAGGGTTGAGTTTTAGGTCAAATATTTAGATCTTTGGGGATCTAGATAGTTGGGATTGTGTGGGTTGTATCTTTTTTATCTTGGCTGTTTCCACAGAGGCCTGCTCTTTTCTGAAGGAAAATGGAAGAGGAGTGCATGTTGGGGAGAGAAGAAATGGGAAGTGGAGCTGGGAGGAGTGAAGAGCGGGAACTGGATCTATTAGAATCTACTTTAGTAATAAAATAAAAAACAAAAAAAGTATTTTTCGTGTCTGGTGGTGGGGTTTTTGTTAGTTGGTCTTTGGCTCTTGGAAGGAACATTGTCAGTCCAAATGATAAAAAAAAATCTTTAAAATATGCATTCATAAAAAAAGGAATAGTTATATCCCATAGATAAAGGGATTAGGGCTCATGATGCAGTGTCAAAATGAATGAAATTACAGAGCAATGTTCCTACTCTGAAAGTAGCCAATCTCAAAGTCGGCCTTTGATATGTTGACCTGCCATCCATATTTATCATTGTGTCTTAAATTTCCCTTCTCCGTGTCTCTTTACCATTTCGAAGCCTATGTACTGCAGATTCTCTGTATAACCAGCCATTAATATTTTAGTTACCCTCACTAAGTGAATATGTGAAGAAACTGGGAACTCTCAAAGCTCTGGTAGTCATTCAAGAAAAAGCCAGCAAATAATAGGGTATAGAAAAGCCTCAAGTAAAACTAGATGGGTATTGTTGGGTACCCATGATGTAAGAATGCACAAAGCCTTTCGTGTTGCAAAGTCAAAATGTCATTTAAACCAAATAGCAGCTATCAACATTTTGGCTATGGGTGGGGGTGGGGAGAGGCAGCTCTAATCATTTAGACCTATTCCATTCATGTGCTAAAAGTGTTTTTATGTGCCTTGTATGTGAAGAATTTTAAGTTTTTAAAGTTTAAGTATAGTAAGAGAAACAATCAAAATATAATTCAAACATGAAAAAAATGCATTCATATCTTTACACAGACCTTAATGTATTATTGTTATTGTTATTATTTAGATAGTTAATAGTAAAATCCTTGTCTTTTTCTAATTCCCTGTTTTTTAATTCCTGTTGTCCCTTCCTCTGTATTAATCTTTTTCCCTTCCCCATAATTAACACCCTCTCTTCCTATTTGCCCAGTCATATCATTCATACCCTGTTGTTTCCCTCTCTATTCCTCCCCAGTAATCATCCCCTTTTACTTTCCTAGTGTATGCAGTTACTCTAGAACATGTTCTCATATCTGAAGAGTTGGCTCTAAGAGCCTCTGATATGAAAGAACATGTGATGGTTGTCTTCCTGGGTCTGAGTCATCATACTTCATGTGATGTTTTCTAGATCTATTCATTTACCTGCAAAGTTCATGATTTCATTTTCTTTATAGCTGTGCCAAATGTACCTCATTGTTTGTGTAAAGGAGGACTACATTTTTTATTTAAGTTAATTTTGTATTCAGTTCCTTTACTGAAGGGGTTTATCAGCTGTCAGTGTTGTCTGGTAGAATTTTTGGGGTCACTTATGTATACAATCAGATGTTATGTATACAACACAGATGTTAATCTGTGAAAAGTGATACTTTGACTTCTCCTTTGCCAAATTATATTCTCTTGATCTCCTTTAGCTATCTTATTGTTCTAGCTAGAAGTTCAAGTACTATATTGAAGAGAATAGGGAAAGAGTGGACAGGCTTGCCTTGTCCCTGATTTTAGTAGAATTACTTAAATTTCTCCCAATTTAATTTGATGTTGGCTATTTGCTTGCTGTATATCGCCATTTAGGAATTTGTCTTGTATCCTGATCTCTCCAAGAGTTTTAACATGAAGGGGTGTTGGATTTTGTTAAATACTTTTTTAGCATCTAATGAGATAATTATTTGGTTTTCAATTTATTTATATGGTGAATTGCATTGATGGATTTTTCATATATGAAACTACCCTCACATCCCTGGGATGAAGTCTACTTGGTCATGGTGAATGATAGTTTTGGATTCAGTTTGTGAGCATTTTTTTTTTTGAATAGTTTCGAATCAGTGTTCCTGGTCTGAAATCAGTGAAAGTGATCTGAAATTCTCTTTTTGTGTTGAATCTTTGTATGGTTAGGTATCAGAGTGACCAAGGCCTCATAGAGGAAGTTTGGCAATGTTCTTTTGGTTTGTGGAATAATTTGAGGAGTATTGGTATTAGCTCTTCTTTGATAGTCTGGTAGAATTCTACACTAAATCCATGTGGCCCTGCACATTTTTAGGTTGGGAGACTTTTAATGACTGCTTCTATTTTCTTATGGGTTATAGGACTATTTAAATAGTTTACCTGATCTTGATTTAACTTTGGTAAGTAGTATCTATCTAGACAACCATTCACTTCATTTAGATTTTTAAGTTTTCAGGAGTATAGGCTTTCTAAATAAGAACTAATGAAGTTTTGAATTTCCTCAGTGTCTTTTGTTATGCCTCCCTTTTCATTTCTGGTTTTGTTAATTTGGATTCTCCCTCTCCTTCCCCTCTGCTTTTTAGTTAGTTTGGCTAAGAGTTGGTCTATCTTACTGATTTTCTTGGGTTTGTTGATTCTTTGTTGTTTCTTTGTTGTTTTCTTTGTTTCTAACTGGTTGATTTTTAACCCTGAGTTTGATTATGTCCTGTCTTCTATTTATCTTAGATTTGTTTGCTTACTTTTGTTCTAGAGCTTTCAGGTGTGTTGTTAAATTGCTAGTATGAGATCTCTTCAATTTCTTATAGAGGCACTTAGTGCTATGAACTTTCCACTTAGCACTGTTTTCTTTCATTGTGTTCCATAAGTTTGGGGGTATTGTTCCTTCATTTTTATTGAATTCTAGGGAATCTTTAATGCCTTTATTTCTTCTTTGACCTGGTAGTCATTGAGTAGATAGTTGTTCAGTTTTCATGAGTTTGTAGACTTCTGTCATTTCTTTTGTTGTTGAAGTCCAGCTTTAATGCATGATGATCTGATAAGATGTAAAGGGTTAATTTTGTATCCTTTTGTATCTGTTCAGGCTTGCTTTATGACCCAGTATATTGTCAATTTTGGAGAAAGTTCTATGAGGTGCTGAGAAGAAAGTGTATTCTTTTGTGATTGGGTGAAATGCACTGTAGATATCTGTTAGTGCCATTTGATTCCTATCATCCATTAGTTTCATTATTTCTTTGTTTAGTTTCTGTTTTGATGATCAATACATTGGTGAGAGTTGGGTGTTGAAGTCTCCCACTATTAATGTGTGGCTTTCCATGTATGATTTAAGCTTTAGTAGAGTTTGTTTTATGAATGTGGGTTCCCTTGAATTTGGGACATAGATATTTAGAATTGAGATGTCATCTTGGTGGATTTTTCTTTAATCAATATGAAGTGTCCTTCCCTATCTGTTTTGATTACTTTTGGTTGAACACTATTTTGTTAGATATTAGAATGACTATTCCAGCTTGTTTCTTAGGTCCATTTGCTTATGTTAGAGTTTCCTTCTTGTATCCTCTGTAGGACTGGATTAGTAGAAAGATAGTATTTAAATTTAGTTTTGTCATGGACTATCTTGGTTTCTCCATCTATTGTGATTGAAAGTTTTGCTCAGTATATATAGTAGTCTGGCCTGACATCTATGGTCTTTTAAGAGTCTGAAAGAAATGTGTTCAGGACCTTCTGGCTTTTAGAGTCTATGTTGAGAAGTCAGGTGTAATTCTGGTCAGACTCTCTTTATATGTTACTAAGCCTTTTGCCCTTACAGCTTTTAACATTCTTTCTTTGTCCTGTATATTTAATGTTTTGATTATTATGTTATGGGATGATCTTCTTTTCTAGTCCAATCTATTTGGTGTTCTGTAAGCTTCTTATACATTTATAGACATCTCTTTCTTTAGGTTAGGGGAATTTTCTTTGATGATGATTTTTACTGAAGATATTTTCTGGGCCTTTTAGCTGGGAATCTTCAATTTTTTCTATTTCTATTATTCTTAGGTTTGGTCTTTTCATTGTGTTCTGGATTTCCTGGATGTTTTTCGTTAATAGGTTTTTACACTTGGTATTTTCTTTGACCATTGTGTCAGTGTCTTCTATGGTATCATCTACACCTGAGAGTCTTTCTTCTGTCTCTTGTGCGCTGTTGGTGATGCTTTTACCCCTAACTCCTAATCCTTTTCCTAGCTTTGCCATCTCCAGGGTTGCCTCCATTCGTTATTTCTTTATTTTTCTTTCATTTTTAGGTCTTGAACCATTTTGGTCAATTCCTTCAATTTGCCTATGTTTTCCTGTATTTCTTTTGGGGAGTTATTTATATCTTCCTTAAAGGCGTCTATTGTCTTCATGAGATGGGCTTTTAGGTCAGCATTTTGCTTTTCAGGTGTGTTAGCATTTTCAGGGTTAGCTGTGGCAGGGGAACTGGGTTCTGATGGTGCCAAATTGCATTGGCTCCTGTTGCTTATGCTCTTATGCTTGCCTCTGGTTATCTGGTTTTCTCTGGTGTTAAGTGACCTGGGTGTCTCTAACTAGAGTTTGCCTTCTTGGAGACAGGTAGAGCTCTGTGGCATGGGTTAGAGCAGACCTTCTGGGAGGCAGGCTGTGCTGGCTCAGGTTGGGGGTAGGGTGGGGTCAGGTATCCCTGGTTAGAGCAGACTTCCTATGTCCTAGGTTTAGGGCAGTCTTTCTGTGACCTGGTTATGACAGACCTCCTGGAAGACTGGCAGGCTGTGAGGTGTAGGAGAGAGGCAGACAAGCTGATCTGCCCATGTGGTCATGTAAACCAGAAAGGAGATGGAGTTCTGGCAAAAGTACCATGTCTGCTGAGCTACATACGGGTTCCTCCTGGGGTGGTTATTTGGACAGGGGTCTCACCTGTGTTCCTGGTTACAGAGAGATCTGCAGACTATGGCATGGGAAGAGGGGCAGACACACAGATCAGCCCCGGTGGGGATGCAGACTGGAAGGGCAAAGTCCATTTTCAGTTAAAAAAAAAAAAGTGTGTAAAGGCCTTTTTGAAGTGTTTGACTTTACTGTTAAATAAACACATGATGATTCTAAATTTTATTTTAAAATTTCCATTTTATAATGAACTCTTCATATTGAAAAACGAATGTGTATTCCTTGGTATTTGGGTAGAATCTAATCTGTAGATGTATTAAATACATTTGATGTATGGTGTCAAATGATGCTGATGTTTTTCTGCTTTTTGTCCAGACGACCTGACCTGTCTTTTGGAGAAGATGGGGTATTGAAATCTACTGTCAATAGATTGATATTAATCTGCATCTTTAAATTCAATAGTAGATTGCTTTTTTATGAAAGTTAGGTGCCCAGAGTTTGGTGCATATATGTTTAAGATAGTAATGTCTTCTTGGTTAACTAGTCCCTTGACTAGAATGAAGTGTTCTGTGTCCTTGCTTATCTCTTCTGATTAGTTTTAGTTTGAAGTCTGTTAGTTTAGTTTGTCAGTTAAGAGGCAAGTGAAGCCTACTTGCTTTTAGGTCCCATTTGATGGCAGTAATTTCGCCTATCAGTTTATTATTTTGGCAATATTCCTTTCTTCTCTATTTTATGGAGCGGAATAAGAAGCAATGGTATTAGTTCTTCCTTAAAGATATGTTAAATTCATCATCTATGCCTGGAAATGTTTTTGGCAGCAACACTAAATTCAATGCTGATTCAATCTTATTGCTTGCTACAGTACATTTTCATTGTATCTCTGTAGCGGGATTCTCCCCTAATTAATTGAATAATAAGGATGACAAGAAGTCAATCACTGGGCGAGGAAGAGGCGGGGCTTTCGGGTCAGAGACAGGAAGAGGGAACACAGGAGAGGGACACTTTCTTTTGGACAGCAATGAATGCAAAAGCAGGCAAAATGTATACACCAGGACTGTTAGATCTGGTGGTAGAATCCACCGAAATCTGCCACGAAAAGATTTCAATAGAACAGTTAATGACTTTAGGACAATAGATTCTTCCCCCAGCAGTTGTGTTAATTCTAAACTAAGATTGGTGTTCGCCATTTCACAGTGACTCAGCTAAGCTACAGTGCTGAGTGGTTTGGTAGCAGCTAGTCACTGGGGTTGGATGACTGGGAAAACAGCTGTTGAGCGGTTCAGTGGCAGGAAGTTTGGTGTACCCTTGCATGGCAATAGCCATGGGGGCGGGGAGACTGCCAAGGTGTGGATTCCCCCCACCCCCAGCCCAGAGCTGGGGACCGAACCCAGGGTCTTTCGTGCTCTACCACTGAGCTAAATCCCCAACCCCCGTGAATTGTTTTTTAATTATTACACGCAACATTTCTCTTATTTGATTTTAATCTCTGCATTTCATTGGTATCTGTTATAATGGGTCTCTATCCATCTCTAATTTTATTACTATGGGTTTTCTCTCTCTTAGTTTAGCTAAATAATTATTTTCTTATTTTTAACAATGAATTGTTTCATTGATTCTTTGCACTTTTTGTTTCTATTTTATTTCTGCCCTAATCATAATGATTTCTTTCCTTCTTCTTACTTGTGGTTTGGCTTGTTCTTTGTCAAAGAACAAGATAATACAACCTTAAAGTCAGAGTTTTAAGGTGTATCAAGGTATTTATTTGAGATTTCCTAATTTTTTGTAGTTGTTAAATTTTTTTCTTAATAATTTCATACCGGCATACACCATATTTAGATTATATCTACACCACTACCTCTTGGATTTTTTTTTCCCCTTCAACTCATGTTTTTATAAAACATTGTCTATTGAGTTCAATGATTGCTTTCCATGGTATGTTTAGCCATGAACTATGTATGATGGGTCACACTACTGAAAAAAACTGAATGTGTCCCAACAATTAGAAGTTGTCAGTAGCTCCTCAGCTTGATATAGGGCTTTGTATGGCCCTATTCTCCACACCAGAATGATCTTGTGGCACATCGTCTTAATCTTGTACCAGTGACAATAGCTGGTTTGAGTTCAGGAATACAGTGGCCCTGTTTGTCTAGAATATATTACTTTGTCCCAATGTTCTCTGAACTGTGACTATTACCATTTTTTCTTTTTTATAGGATATTTTATGTATTTGCATTTCAAATATTATCCCTTTTCCCAGTTCCCCTCTCCCCCATCTCTCCTCCCCCTATTTCTATGAGGATGCTCACCCTTCCACCCACCCACTCCCACTTCCAAAACCCTGACATTCCCATACACTGGGGAAATGAGACTTCACAGGACCAAGGACTTCTCCTATCGATGCCTAACAATGCCATTCTCTGTTGCATATGTGACTGGAGCCATGGGGCCCGATGTGTACTCTTTGGTTGGTGGTTTAGTCCCTGGGAGCTTGGAGTGTCTGGTTGGTTGATATTGTTCTTCCTATGCGAACCTCTTACTCCTTCAGCTCCTTCAGTCCTTTCTCTAACTCCTCCATCGGGGTACCCATACTCAGTCCAATAGTTAGCTGCAAGCATCCTCATCTGTATCAGTAAGGCTCTGGCACAACCTCTCAGGAGACATCCATATCAGACTCCTATCAGCAAGCACTTCTTGGCATCAACAGTAGTGACTGGGTTGGTGGCTGCATATGGGCTGGATCCCCAGGTGGGGCAGTCTCTGGATGGCCTTTCCTTTAGTCTCTGCTCCACACTTTGTCTCCATATTTCCTCCTGTGAGTGTTTTGGTTCCCCTTCAAAGAAAAACTGAAGCATTCTTACTTTGGTCTTCATTCTTTCTGAGCTTCATGTAGTCTATGAATTGTCTCTTAGGTAATCTGAGCTTTTGGGCTAATGTCCATTTATCAGTGAGTGCATCTCTTGTATGTTTTTTGTGACTGAGTTACCAAAGGATGATATTTTCTAGTTACATCCATTTGTTGTTTCAGAATTTTATGAAGTCATTGTTTTAATAGCTGAGTAGTATTCCATTATGTAAATGTACTACATTTTCTGTATTCATTCCTCTGTTGAAGGGCATCTGGGTTCTTTCCAGCTTCTGGCTATTATAAACAAGGCTGCTATGAACATAGTGGAGCATGTGTCTTTGTTGTATGTTGGAGGATCTTTTGGGTATATGCCCAGGAGAGGTATAGCTAGGTTCTTAGGTAGTGCAATGTCCAATTTTCTGAGGAACCTCCAGACTGATTTCCAGAGTGGTTGTATCAGCTTGCAATCCCACAAACAATGGAGAAGTGTTGTTCTTTCACCACATCCTCACCAGCATCTGCTGTCACTTGAGTTTTTGATCTTAGCCATTCTGACTGGTATGAGGTGGAATCTCAAGAGTTGTTTTGATTTGCATTTCCCTGATGACTAAGGATGTTGAACATTTCTTTCAGTGCTTCTTGGCCATTCAATATTCCTCAGTTGAGAATTCGTTGTTTAGCTCTGTATACCATTTTTCGATAGGATTATTTGGTTCTCTGGAGTCTAACTTTTTGAGTTCTTTGTACATATTGGTTATTAGCCCTCTTTCGGATTGGTAAAGATTTTTTCCCCAATCTGTTGGTTGCCATTTTGTCTTATTGACAGTGTCCTTTGCCTTACAAAAGGTAGGCAATTTTATGAGCTCTTGGGGGGGGGGGTCTGGTTGGTTGATATTGCTGTTCTTTCTATGCGGTTGCAAACCTCTTACCTCTTCAGCTCCTTCAGTCCTTTCTCTAACTCCTCCATCGGGGTACCCATACTCAGTCCAATATTTTCACTCTTAGAGCATAAGCCTTGGTGTTCTGTTCAGGAAATTTTCCCCTGAGCCTATGTGTTCGAGGCTCTTCCACACTTTCTCTTCTGTTAGTTTGAGTGTATCTGGTTTTATGTGGATGTCCTTGATCCACTTGGACTTAAGCTTTGTACAAGGAGGGAAGAATGGATCAATTTGCATTCTCTACATGCTAACTGCCAGTTGGACCAGGACCATTTGTTGAAAATGCTCTTTTTTTCTACTGGATGGTTTTAGCTCCTTTGTCAAACATAAAGTGACCATAGGTGTGTGGGTTCATTTCTGGATCTTCAGTTCTATTCCATTCATCTACCTTGCCTGTCTCTGTAACAATACCATACAGTTTTTATCACAATTGCTCTGTAATATAGCTTTAGGTCAGGGATGGTGATTAACCCTAGAAGTTCTATTATTGTTGAGAATAGTTTTCGCTATCCTGGGTTTTTTGTTTTTCCAGATGAATTTGCAAATTGTTCTTTCTAACTCTCTGAAGAATTGAGTTGGGATTTTGATGGGAATTAAATCTGTAAATTGCTTTCAGCAAGATGGCCATTTTTACATATTAATCCTGCCTATCCATGAGCATGGGAGGTCTTAACTTCTGAGATCTTTGATATTTTTCTTTAGAGACTTGAAGTTCTTGTCATATAGATCTTTCACTTGCTTGGTTAGAGTCACACCAAAGTATTCTATATTATTTGTGACTATTGTGACTATCGATCCTGTGATCCTGAGTGTTTCAGAGCACCTGGGAGTCGGACTCCTTCTGGGTATTGAAAGAGTGGATGCAGACCCAGCACTCCAGGTCTGCTCTGGGTCCAGGTTCAGACTGGAGGAAGGAACCCATGCCACTGGCTGGGCAGGGGTTTTTGTGTCTCTGGATGCTGGTGGACCCAGTTACTCAGGGTGTTAGAGCCCAGTGATGTTTATTCCATGATTGTATGTATTTATTCCATGATGTATCTCACAAGCTGGTCACCATTGTTGGTCACAAGGTTTATAGCTGGGTTCATGATTGTCTTTTTCTTTTGTGGCAAGCAAAGTACCTTTCTAGTACCAACAACAATAATGAGTAGGGGTGAAGGCTCTAGGTTGGTGTCAACTTGACTTCTTCATGTTCAAGAAGATATGTTCTTCCTTCAGCAATAAGGTTTTTCAATCAGTTTGTAGAAAGCAACTAATAGTCTTGTCAATAACTGGAAATATTTGGTGGTTTCCATGAGGCACTTTTGACCAGCAACTCTCATAAGACACAACTTATTCTTGGCAAAAGTGGTTTCATTTGGTGACTTAAGAGGCCTTTTCTGAATTTAATGAGATGACTGTGGTAGATTACATTTACTGATTGACAGATGCTGAGCGATGCTTGACTCTGTAGGATGAAGCCAACTTGATCATACTATATGCCATATTCTATATATGAAGGTAATAGTGATCTGAAAGAAGAATTAGGAAGTGTTTTTTCAGTTTCTATATTTCAGAATAATTTACATAGTATTTGTATTAATTCTTTGAAGGTCTTGTAGAGGTCTGTGACTGAATCCATCAGTCTTATTTTGGTTGGGAGACTTTTCATAACAGATTCTATTTGACTAGTGGTTATGTGTCTGTTTAAATTACTTATCTGATCTTGCTTTAACTTTGGTAGGTAAGATAGATCAAGAAAGTCATCCATTTCTTTTGTTTTCCTATTTGGTAAAACACAGATTCTTTTAAAGTATATACTTATAATGCTCTGGATTTCCTAGGCATCTCTTGTAATGTTTCTCCTTTCATCTCTAATTTTATTAATTTAAATATTTTCTCATCTTTTATTTGGCTAAGATTTGTTAATGTTATATTAGTTTTCTTAAAGAACTAGCTCTTCATGCATTAATTTTTTGTATTGTATTTTTGGTTTTTTGCTAGCTTCTATTTCATATATTTTATACCCCCTGTCCTCTAGTTTGAGTGTTTTTTTTTTTTTTGCCATCTACTCTTTTGGCCTGCTACTACTACTACTACAACTTCCTTCTCCTCCTCTTCCTCCTCTTCCTCCTCCTTTTCTTCCTCCTCCTCCTCCTCCTTGAGCTTTCTGCTGTGCTGTTAAGTTGCTAATATGATATCTCACTTGTTTTGTTTGTTTGATGTAAGTAGTTAGTACTATGAATTTTGTGTCTTAGAACCACCTTCCTTATCATTTCCAAAATGTTTTTTAATTTTCTTTTTTATTTCTCTTCAGACCCATTTTTTAATTCAGTAGTAAGTTGTTCAGTTTCTATGAGTTTGTACATTTTCTCTTGTTTCAGGTTTTTGGTGAGATCTAGCGTTATTTAATCCATGGGTGTCAGATAGGAGGCAGAGTGTTATTTTTATTTTATTATATCTGTTGAAACTTTCTTTGTGTCCAAGTACATGGACAATTTTGGAGAATGTTTCTTGAACTGATGAGAATAAAGTATATTGTTTTGTCTTCAAATGAATATGTTCTGAAGATATCTACTATGTACATTTGATTTATGATGTCATTTAACCCCCCAGCATATCTTTTTTTAGTGTTTTCTGCATGGCCTCTCTGTTGGCAATAATGAAGTATTGAGGTCACCCACTATCACTGTTTAAGGGTCAGTGTGTGATTTTAGGTGTAGTAGTATTTCTTTTGTGTACTTAGGTACACCTATGTTTGGTTCATACAAGTTTAAAATTGCAATATACTTTTGTTGGATTTTTCTTGTAAGTATATAATATTCTTTGCTGCCTCTTCTGAATAGTTTTGGTATGGAGTCTATTCTGTCAGATATTAAAATGGCTGCATCCGCTTGCTTCTTGGTTTCATTTGCTCGGAATACCCTTTAACATCCATTTACTCTGAGGTGACATCTATTTTTGCTGGTAAGATGTGTTTCTTAGATGCAGCAGTCCGTCAGTCTGTATCTCTTTATTTGGGAATTAAGACAATTAGAGAGTTATCAATGAACAGTGTTTATTGATTCATGCTATTTTGTTGTTATAGCATGCTTTTCCCCCTTAACTTTTAATTCCTTCTCATAAAATGATTTATTCCTTGTGTCTAGTTGGATGTTGTTAACCTCTTCAAACTGATTTTTTTTTCTTCTAGTTCCTTCTGGAGATCTGAATTGGTAGAAATTACTTTGTTGTAGATTTTTTTCTTTCTTTCTTGATTGTGATTTATAGTTTTGCTTGGTATAATAGTACAGGATATCATTTGTGGTTTCTCAGAGTATATAGAACATGGCATTTAGAGTCTCCATTGAAAAGTGTTATTCTAGTCAGTCTGCCTTTATATATAACTTGTTCTTTTTCTTTTGCAGTTTTTAATGTCCTTTCTTTGTACTGTACATTTAGTGCTTTGATTACTGTGTGTTGTGGGGGAATTCCCTTTATGTTCCTGTCTATTTGATGTTCTGTATGCCTTTTACCTTGATAGACACCTTCTTTAGGTTGGGGACATTTCTTCTGTTTTTGTTAAATATTTTCTGTGCCTTTGATCTGGCTTTATCCTCCTTCTAAATCTATCATTTGTAGATTTTTTACTTTTCATAGTTTTCGAGATTTACTAGATGTTTGTCTAGAATTTTTCAGTCTTAACCTTTTTTTATCAACTGATTTTCATATTTCTTCTACCTTGTCTTCAACAGCTGAGATATTGTCTGTATCTTGTAATCTGTTTCTGAGGCTTAGTTCTGAGGTTTTTACTTAATACCTTAAAGTTTTCATTATCCCTGATTTTTAAATTGTATTTTAGGTCTTTGATATTTTAAATTCATTTTATATGTGAAATCAGATAATAGTCCAAATTTATTTCGTTGTGTGTGAATATTACCTTTTGCAATTTTGCAACAATATTTATTATGGGTTTGCTCCATCTTTATCTCCTTCTTCCTCCACCTCCTCCCTCCGTCCTCCATCTCTCTCTCATTCTCTTTTTTCTAAATCTTTGAGCTCCGCCTTTTCTTTCCATTGCCCAATCACATGCTCTAGCCTTATCTGACCAATTAAGATTTTACTGGCACCACTAGAGTACATGATCTACTCCTCATCGTTGTGACACCCCTCTTGAGGGAGCAGAAAATACAAACAATAATCCACAACAAGTAGTCATTTACTTTTGATAGGGATTGCATTGACTTTAACCAACTTTTGGTGTAATTGGCATTTTAACAGTAGCAACTCAAATCTATGAATATGGTCCTTTTCATTTGTGTTTTTTAGTTTACTTCAGTGATTTCTGATAGTTTTCAATATATAAAATCTTGGCAACTTGAATAAGTTTATCTCATAATGTTACCTTTTTGTTGCATTATAATGGGATGTCTTAATTCCCATTTAGGACTGTTACCTACTGTATAAAAACTCAGGTTTAGCTACATTTTCTAACAACTTCCCATTCTCTGTGCCTTAGCTCCTGGCTACTACAGTTTTGCTAATTTCATAATGTTGCCTAGGTACTTCTTGGTGTTTAGTGTTCAATATTGATTTAGCTTGACTAGACTAAGGAGTTGTAAAGCACACCACAAGTGTGGATCTGTGTTTGTTTACAGAAGGGAACTAAAGCAGAAAGGCCTTCCCTGAGTGTGGAACGTGCATAGACTAGAGTCTGCAAAGCACTGAAGGGATGAGGACAGTGGACTGTGATAGGATATGACTATCAAAGGCACCATAGGTATTTTTTCCTCTCTGTTTCCTGGTCACCATCATATGAGCCACTGTTCTTGTATTGCCTTCATCATGATGAACTAACCTTTGAAACTCTTGAACCAAAATAAGTCTTTCCTCCCTTAAGTTGCTTCTCTGAGTTATTTGCTGCCATCAATGGTATTTTTAAAGAAACCTCTGCATTGTGTTTCCTCACAACTTTAACATCTCTTGCCACTAAAACTACATCAGTTTTGACAATGCTTACCAACCTTTATATTCTGGTTTTAATTCTTGCTTATCCCAGTAGGTGGAAAGCAGTATCTCATGTTGTTTTAATTTACTTTTCTGTTAATATTACTAATGTTCATCTTTCTTTATATGCTTAGTCTTGTGAATGTACTTTCTTTCCTCTACTTCTCTCTGTTTAGTCTGGGGTTCTTTTAAATTCCTAATGTTCCTAACTAAGTCTTACCCTTTGTTCTGTAAACGTTAGGAATTTGTCTTGCATCCTTCAATCATTTCCTGTGTTTGTGGTTTTCAGAAATGATCAATCCATGGCTGGAGGTCAGAGCTATACTAGAGTACAATTGGAAACATCCTTGAGGTTACAGTTGTGGTACTTCTAAGTGGAACATACTGAGTGGGGTGTAGGTTTTCTGTTTTGTTTATTGTTGTGTTTGCTTTGTTTTTTTTTTTTTTTTTGTTTGATGTATTCAATTTCCTCACAGAGTTCTGTTGGGATGGAGTGGGACAAGAGTACTAAAACAAGATAAAACTTCTCATCATTTTGAAGACAAAACTTACTTGATTTTGTGTTAATAATTTTTGTAGATTGCCTGATTTCCAGAGCTCTTGCAGTATTATCTTGGCCAGTTGCCAGTAGCTTTTTTATGAATGAATGAAGGCCAAAAGCTCTCTAATAGTCCTTTGATGACTCTTCTCTAATTTAGTACACTTTGATAGTTGTCTACATTGCCTAGATTGCTGATGTGGGCAAGTACTTTTCAGTGCTAACACCTCAAATGATATTAGTTGATCATTTGTATAATATTTGATAATGTATACAAATTTAAAACTTTCCTATACTTTCTATCAAAGTTGTATGCATTTTTATATATTCTAATCAATGTACCTGAAATAGTTTCTTACATTTGTTCTTTGGCTTTTACATTTTTTATTAAGTTTTTAATGTTAGTGTATAATTATCAGATAATTTTTATTTTGTTAATATTATTCCCCCACTCCCTTTTAGAAATCTCCTGTCCAAATTCATGAAAGCTTACTTTCTAAATTTCTTTTTTAATGTCAGTATTGGCTAGTCATCAAATGTTTCCTTTTGACCTAATTCAATGAATATAGTTTGCTAATATTGTCCTTTAGATTTAAATTATATTTCAAAAATTACCTTATTTTCAGCTAACAGAGCAAGATATTTTAGTATGTACTGTACTGGAAATAATGATACAGACAAGTATCATTATGCTATGCTCTTGTGCATTTTCAGATCAAATTCGAATTTTAAACTTATTAGAATTTTTTATCATGAACACTCATATTTTCATGCCACTATCTGATCTGTTTGTAAGAATCAACATGAAATATGTTGCAAACAGTGCATTCTTCATTCATAGTGATTTAAGAAGTTTCAATATATTCTTTCAACATGTTAATGTTTGTTCTTTAAGAAATATTAATACCTGATCTGAAAGAAAGGGTGCTTTTCATACAACATTGTATTTCATCATTGGCAGTTTAATAAATACTTTAAGCATCTAAAGATCCTTTTTTATTATTAAACATAAAAATTAATCTTGTATTACAGATATTTTCCACATTGGAAATATTCTACCAATAAATCATCTGGTGTAAATTGAGGAACTCTAGAATATAGTATGCAAAATGTTCCTTCTCAATAGGCAGTCAAAGTATTTTTTATATTTTGGAAAACACATCTTAAACATAAATGACACAAAATAAAATGTTAGGCAGATTTAAATAGTAATAAAGTACTGAATAATGTTGCTAAAAAGTTAGATGATCCACAGTGACCATGCTTTAACGTACTCTGCAGTCCTTCACCAATGCTTGCAACAGAAAAAGGTGGATCATCTGACATGCTTGCCTCAACTTGAAATGTATACAGTCAATGCAGGCAGCTACCCAGAGTATAGCATTTGTTCCAGATCTAGCATTTGTTGAGTGCCTGCTTTTTCATATTAGATTTCTGGTTTTCATTTTCCTGTTAATGTTATAAAGTCACCTGTTACTGTTCTTTTGCTAACAAGGAAGGAGGAGCCTAGAGACTTGGTTCCTTTATCAGTAGGATTTGAACTTTCTTTTTACCCTGCTGCTGTACAGTGATAACTGCAAGAGTATTTGTGATAACAGTATTTACAGATTAGGAATGATCAAATTGAACTAGGTTAAGAATTTCCCCCAAATCACACATTTATCAAGTGATACAAATAGAACTTGAAATGATGACATTAGAAATAAGCCGCAGTCCTCTTATGGCTCTTGGCTCTTCATACACTTAAACATAATTGCAATGGACTATCCTATAAGCAATATTACTTTGTCTATCATACTGACCTCTTATAACTTCTATTATAACTTAAATGATGATGTAGTCAGCCTTTAAACTCATCATATTCAGAGAAACAGGAACCATGAGGGTTGCTAGCAGCTAAGAAAGATGCTAGAGAGTTGTTCTGTTGGAATAGTAATGTAGTTTGACAAGATGAAAATGTTCTGGAGATTAGTATACATATGAGTATACCTAACACTACCAAAGGGAACACTTAAAATGGATAAAGTGGTAAATTCCATCATAGATATTTTACTTCAATTAGAATTAAAGAGCATTCGTCAGACATGATGGTGTATACCTGTAATCCCAATACTCTGGGAAGATCAGGAGCTCAAAGTCAACCTTGACTAAGAGTGTCTTAAAACAACAACAAAATTAAGATTGTGTGACAGTTTACATGGTGTTAACTTATGTAACCCAATGGGGAATGTTGCTCATTAATGCATGTTTTATTCACAGTGGTCTGCAGCCCTGGATCCTTCAATCCCCGGGATGGAATTCACTGCCTCCAATGCAACAACAGCGTGGTGTATGGGGCGAAGACATGCATGTAGGCCAGGGCCTTGTGGGACCCAGTCGCTCATTCAGCAGAAAAGTATATTTTTGAAGTACTAAAGTATAATAACTCACTATTATGCCGAAATTAAATAATCAGAATTTACAAAGATATGGTGTCCTCATTCAATCCTGTCCTATATGCATCATCTTTCTTGGTTAATGCTAATGGTTAGCTGCACTTGATACCAGATGACTCCTTTGTCACTGCATTTTAAAGATTATATCAAATGTTCTGTATTGGGTGATGTTAAAAGATTTTTCAGGAATTAAAAAAATACCCATTTTATTTTTACCATGTGTCACCTATATTCAGGCCATCCTATTTTATAAGAGCTTTAACTTAAACTTATAAAATTTTAGCTATTTAAACATGGCCTTTGGCAGCTCAAAGCCAGTTTCAAAATCCATGTCTTGGGTTACATTGTTGCCCTTATTAGTGGAAGGCCTAGTCCCCCAGAAACTGTGGCTTTTAATGTAGTTCAGTGTGTTTGGCTTAAATGGTCAGTTGACAGACTCTTAAGCCAGACATAGTAGCATAGACCTGTAATCTTAATACTTTGAAGATATTACAGAAAGATCAGTTCAAAGTCCAAGGACAGCTTGAACTATGTGAGATCCTCTCTCAAAAAATCTCTTGTATCACCTCCTTGACATTTGAGAATGGAGCTACCATTGAATGTTCTCAGTAGGCTGAAGCAGTTTGTCACTCAACAGTGCTTCTAGGACAAAGAATTTACAAGAATCACAATTTTCTTAAAAATGCATGCTGCATACCAGAAGTCACTGCTGCTACCAGTGATAATTATCTTCTTTTTCTTTGGGATGCCACATTGAAATATGAAGAGTTTCATAAATGTAATGATTTAGATAGAGGAAAATCCACAAATAACTTTGGAGTCACTTCCTAAAGTTCCTAGTGATCACCTGGTTCACATTTCCTCCATCATCTCTGTGAGACATTGCCTGCTTTGCTTTTGACATTTCTTGCCTCAAAACATCAGAGGTTCAAGGATGGAAACCCCAAACAGTTGGATCTTGCTAAGACCCTTTAAGTGGAAGCATCTTTCAGTGGCAGGTTGGCTAACAAGGAGCTATACTTGGTGTGTAGAGACAAAGCTAGTTAGAAAGTATCCTATTTTATCTTCCTGTGGACAAGTGCAGCCTTAGAATTCTCACACAGAAGAAGGTGATTGGCCTGTGGTTGTTCTTGGTTCGTCCTGGTGATAATTGCCTCCTTCTTCTGGGCTTTCAGCAGCAGCATCAAGATATTGGTGCTTTATAGCACATGGAGATTTTCACATTCCTTCTTTCTCTGGCAGGTAACACAATGAGTCGTACACTGTTTGGGTAAAATATGATTTTTCTCTGAATAACTAGCATATACTTCCTGTAACTTCTAAGTCCCAAGTCTCCTGCTCTAAAACTTCTTGAAGCTATCCCAATTTCTTAAGTATCTATTGGGATTGAGTCAAGATGTCCTTCCAATTGTCAGCCTAGGAGAGCAGAGGTAGAACTGCAATGGTGGTGGTGAGTCTGGAGAGCACTGTCTTCCTGCAGCCATAGATGGTAGGAGTAGACATCCCACGGAAGTGTGTCTTTAGAGGTACACTCTAGAGTTAAGTTCCCAGTTTATACAGGCAGACTGTCCAACAAAACCTTACAAATGTTAGCGGTTAGAATAAGGTAGAATTAAGAGGTGAGGTCAAGAGAGCTATCTTTAGAAAAAGAAACAGAAGGCGGAGATTAATGACTACTTTTTCCTGTTTTCATATAGTGAAATGATCCATTTGATTCTGTAACATCACAGTTGTTTTAGTCAATCGTGTATTTGTGTTCAACACTCAACTAGCATATTCCTAGTCATAGCCCTCTTCATATGCTATAGTTAGATTTTTATACAAATTAAAGGTCTATGAATGACACTATGTCAGTAACTAAGACAAAAGTTACTTCTGTTTTAATGCCAGATAAGATGGACAGTGTTGACTGGTGTTTAAAATGACAGCAGCATGTGCCAAAAGCTTTGAGCTGTCTCTAAAGGATTATTGTCATATAGCAGTTTCAGGGAGTTCAGCTTATATCAAAATAATTTCTTCCTGTATAATACCTTTTCAACTATATGATCAGATATTTACTAATACCTAAAGATGTTTTTACCAGAATTTAAGATGAAAATAATTATTTCCATTCTGTATTAATTATATTTACATTAAATATGTAATGTATGTTAATTGGCAGTATGGAAATAAGATCTTTAAGTTTGGTTCAGTAATCTCATTTCCTGGCAGTTCTAACAAGTAAATTTAATAGGTTAAATGGCACCAAGTGCCACAGCATATGTAGTAATAAACAAAATTAGCACAAGTGCCCTAAAAGAGAGGATGAATAAACAATTCTATTTCCACATGACAGACTGTTCTCCAGCTAATAAATCGACTGTCACATTTTCAAATTGAATGAATGAATTCAGAACAACTATAAATTTAACTGTACTTATTTGCATTATTATTGTTTGTATTTTGAGTTTTAAAACAAATGCACTGAAATGTTTATCTCATGTTTGTCTCATGTAACAGGATCATGCGTGAGTTTTTTTTATGCCTTCTTCAATGATATGAATTACTTTTAAAATGTTAGAAGCAATAAACTTACTTTGAAAAACTGCAGGAGTAGCCATGAGAAAAGATGTTGTTATTCACCTTTCTAGCACTGGTTTCTTTCTTCCGTACACAGAACATGATTTTTCTAGAAGCTAGAGGAAAACTTATCCTGTATACCATGAGGCTAACCAGCCATAGCAGTAGGAAGACAGAGTAGAGATACCAAAAGAACTGGGCTCTAAGGATGACACTCAATTGGTGCCCTTGTTAATTGTGGACCCTGGCCTTCCCTGCACTTCCCAGCTCCATGACATAGGAAATTAATTGTATGTAAGCGAGGTAAATTTTCTGTTAGAGACAAAACAGTCGTAGCTGATAAAGCACTAACTACAAGGGAGTTATAAAGCAAACACTGGGAGAGGAGGTTATCAAAGGAGCTATCAGCAATGGTAGTGTTTTGTAAACTCCCGTATTTGCCATCATGGATCATTTCTTTTAATATCATGTGCTTTCCCAAGCTATTTGATTTACTGCAATCATGTAGGTTTCCTAGTACTTCATCTATTGTAGCAAAAATAGGTTGAAGTGGTTAAGCATTCTAGTTGTGGGGTATTTCCGTTGCTTTTAAATTTTCAGCCGTATATATCACTATAGTTAAATTCTTTTTGGTCCTTTTTTAGGATATTCAATCATCTCTGTATCAAATACTCAGAACTCTGGTAGGCTTTGATATTTCTAATCTTATGGACAACTCCCCCAAATTATAGTGATACCATAAAAGGGTAAGCATTTCACTGTATTCGCTCTGGTTCTGTATTTAACTTTGTTTAATTTGATAGGTGGAAACTTTCATTTCAGAGTACTAGTGCAGTTGAGACCCCCTCATGTGATAATGGGGTGGCCATGGTTCTATTGTTTACTGAGTGCTCATATAATTTCCCCATCTCTTTTATTTTCACCATTCTGATTTCATAGGATCTGAAGAAGTCAAAGTAACTTAATGATGTCCTGGAATTTCACACAGCAGGTGAGTAATGAAGGCAAGTATGAGCTCTGACATAGCCCCCCGCACATTACCCAGAGCCTTGAATTCTCTGTCTCAGATGTTGTATCCTGACCTCCACCACTCAAGAGGCCTCTCTGCTTCCGTATCCCCAGAGCAGTTCATGCCCTTCTATTTGTCCTCCAGGCTGTGGGTTTGCCTTTCATTGGATAAGAGAGGAAAACACTCTTGATAACACTTTTATATTATTTTGAATTCTGTTACTAACAAACGGACACTGTTAGGGTAGCTGGGAATTAGTATTTTCAGTTTATCCCTACTGATATATCTGTTAAGTATACTTCATACTAAAATTGTGATCAGGCGACTGAAGTGCTATAGTAACACTTAACTGGTTCCTCTTTGAAGAAGGCTTGAGACATTGGTGCTTGTTGATGGTGTAGTAGACATGCTGGTTTTCGGGAGGATAAGAGGTTCTGTTTGTAGAGTTATTTTGTTAAAGTATATTGTCACACTATCAGTTTGGTGTTCATTTCTTTTACCATTTGCGTGCCCTGCTGAGAGTAATAAATATCTCTTTCAGTTCATGCAACTCAGGGAGGTGGCCACTTCAGGATTTGACCTACATCCCCAAAGGGAGATTATGCAATGTTTTTAAAGGATGGGAACACAATGCTTGGAGGGAGCTAGGGTGAGCTGCAGTGTTATCCAATTGCATTTTGACATTATGAGTTAAGCAAGGGAGTGCCCATCGGAGACTGGGCACCTGGCTTCAAGGTCCTTAATTCATTCTCCAAGACATTAGGTCTGGAGTTCAGAGTGATAAGGGAACAAAGGAGCGGGTCAGCTGCATGCAGTTAATTAGGACATAACAGGCAATTGGTTATATGTCTTTATAACCTATACACCTTGGTTTAGATAACATCAATTTGTATATTCTTAACCAGTTAGCAGATAATTTAGAAAATATTTGGATCTGGCTAATCATATTACATCTGTTATGAGGAAGGAGAGGGATGAATGTTGGCGTTTTATTTGATTTCTCCTCTTCATTCAATAGGAGAGCCCAGTGCATGAGTTGACACCATTCACATTCAGAAAGGATCCTAAGTCCTTCTGGAAACACCCACACAGAAACGTTCTGATGGACATACACAGAGGATTATTATGGTTGAATTGAAATCTGTCAAATTCACCAAGCTGTTCCATAGTTCTTACCTCTGTGAAGTAAAGTAGTTTACAAACATTGTTTATCCAGTGATAGTAGAAGGATAATGACTTTGAGGTCAGCCTACACTAAGTAATTCTAAGCTAGCCTGGGCTACAGTGTGAGTCACTTACTTAGAAAAATAAAAACACAGTCTTCAGACAATACTGTTATTCAGACTTTCTTTTTGTGTCAGTAATAAATGAACACATAATTATTAAGATTTTTGTGTGTTCTGGGTTCTTTATTATATAGGAGCTTTAATTTGTATCTTCTGTAATTCCACAAAATATTCAGAAAAACACACTTAATCCTGTATGAGTATCCTGGATACTATCTTGGTAAACTCCTGAGATGCTGAGTATAACTTCTAGAATAACTGTTCTCATGTTAATTTCATCAGCATCAAATATTCTGTCAGATAGCTGTCATCTACAGCTACCCTCTAGCTGTTCCTTAGGGGTGAAGATCATCATGACTGGATGTTGCAACCTTGCCTCTAACCTTGACGTTATGAAAACAATGCTGCCTCTTCCATGGCTGAACTAGCCCATGGTGTGTTTACTGCTCCTATATTTGTGGGATCATTGGCTCACTCTGTAGAGCATCATAAAGCTGCTTGCCTTCCCCTGCCATTAGGTCATCCTTTTCCTGTCCTTTGTGTCATCTTTTTAACCCTGGGTCTAATGGCTGATTAATCATCTGAGAGCCACACATGAAACCTGAGAACTTTAGTGGGGTCCCTCAGTTTCCAAGTCTTAACACGGGTATCACACTTCCACTTTCATTGGCTGTGTCAAGTTGAGAAATCTGAGTAGTCAAGGCAGGTATGGGGAGAAAGTCACACGCATTAAGAGAGAGGCAGAAGGCTTCCACTGTGAGGTGTCTCCATGTTCTTTATGTCATGGACTCTGTCAGCCTCCTCTTCTCTCCGTCCTTCAGTTATTTGGAATTGTTTTCATTTTCAACATACCTTAAGTTTTGTTTTGTTGTTCTTGTTGAGTTGCAGTTAGTGAGACTGCCGTCAAGCTTTATTTTTTGCGTGCTGTCAGTTCTTTATAATGAGCCTTTCTTTGTGACTTGGGGCATATCCATTGCTTGTAAATTTCCACTTGTGCTCAGAAACCATGAATATCCTGTGATTTTTCAGGAAGACTTACATGTCCCTTAAGTCAGATTTGTGTTTCTCAGGCCTTTATATACAATAGTTATTTTTTCTCCTAAATGTTCCATTAGTTAGATATGAAAGTATCTTATATGGCACATACTTATTAACATCCTGTGGTGATTTATGCTCTATAGTTTAATATCCATATTTTTAAAAGAAATAATTGGAACAAGGACGTTTAAATCAAATGAAAACTGGAAGAGTTCCCCACCAGTAGAGATTCACTAGAAGCAATATCAAAGATGAATCTATCAGATGAAAAAGCTGTTTGTCATGTCAGTAGAAGGAACAGGTTCCAGCAGGATGATAGATGTGGTCCTGTTTACAAACAAATAGTCCAAGAAAGCACAACTTAGTAGGTCTGCCAAAATGGTCGAGGGGCCAAATGTGCCCATTGCCAAGTCTATTGATCTGAGTTCAATTATGGGAAACCTACATGGTAATAATAAAGACTGACTTCTACAAGCTTCCCTGTCATCTCCACACATGTCTACTGTACCAAAAATAAATATGTAGGAAAAATTAAAACAAAAGAGAAGCGGGGCTATAAAGATTGCCAGGTGGTTATTGCTCAGTACTCACTGCTCTCACAGGACCTAGGTTAAATTCTTAGCACCCACCTGGTAGCTCACAACCATCTGTAACTCCAGTCTCCGGCATCTGGTGCTCTCTTCTACATATGAGAGCCCCAGTCACACACATGGTGCACAGACAAACGTGCATGTAAAACAGCCACATACATAAAGGACAAAAGAAAAATGAAAAATATTTACTTAAAGTATACTGAACCACCATACTTAAAAAGACTACACATGTGGAAGAGGGAAATGGAGATGACTACTAGGACTTTCTTGCCAATAAATATTAATTCCAAGCCACTCTCAGCTGTCAGACACCAGCTCTCTCTGGGTCTGGGATTCTACATCAGTGTTCTTTCCTTTAATGCGCTGACAATGCTTAACTGGCTTCAGAATTCCGTGCTTTCCTGTGATACAAAGCTGACATCGTTCCATTTTTGTAAATCTGTTTTTTGAAATTTTTAGGATCTTTACCTTACTTTTTCTGGCTCACAGACTGTTGCACATTATGGTCTGTTCCGGCCCCTGCCTTCCAGCTGTCTGTGTCCACCACTTGCGTGACACTCACATGTTGCCTCATGCGGCTTCCCTTTGACCTGTTTTCAGATCCACCATTTCATTAAGTTCTGAATAATATGCAGTCCGCCCCCTTCAGTATACTCATTAATTTTAGTCAGTTTTCACAATTCTTACTAGACCGTTTTAGATTTTGCTAGGTAGTGTGTACTTCTAACCGACTGCTGGAGTTTCCAGTATTGCCCTGCAGCCTTTAATACACCACGTTTATTTCATATTCCAGGTCTGACTCTCCTAAGGCGATCCTGTGGCTCTCCTCCCATTGTTCCTTATTTCCGCTCCTTGGTACAGATTGGCTCAAAGCCCTGGGCACCCATAACTTTATAAATGTGAGATGCGCTTCAGAATGCATGGAGTAAGGTCAGATTTGAGACAGTGCCGTCTCCTTACATAAGAGGGTCCAAGGCCCCAACAACTCTGGGGCCATTGTGGCCCCCACATTCTGTAATTATATTTCTGTTGATTTCCCAGTAATTCTGAGGTAGACTATTCAGGGGAAGCCTGGATGAACTTCAGTTCAGTTCAGTTGTGCACTATGCAGCCATGGGGCCACAGATTGAAATATGGGGAGGTCATTGAAGACTCATCTTTTCTGTTCCTTGACCACACTTTGAAACTTTTGTTCCATGAAATATCAAAGTGTTTTCTTAAGGATCTCAGCATATAATTCCAAGCATGAAGCTTACTCAAGGCAAAAATACAAAGAATGTCAGGTTCCATTCCTTTGGGCTGATAACTTTGTCCCTGTGTTTCAAATTCTACAATTACTTTGAGAAATACCAATTCTATATATAGATTTTCTAGTTGTCTTCTGCAGGATGATTACTCTAAATTACTATTTTTTTTACTCTAAATTACTTAATCTTCCAATTCAGATATGTAAAGTTCATTGAGAGAGAGAGAGAGAGAGAGAGAGAGAGAGAGAGAGAGAGAGAGAGCGCAAGCAAGCAAGCTGGAATCAAGTCTCCTGTCGTCCAGAGTGCCCCCAAAAACTCTATATAGCCAAGATTGGACTTGAGCTCCTAATTCCTTTTTCTCCACCCATTGAATACTGAGATCAGAAGCAGGCACCATTACACCATGGTCTTTTCATTTATATTTAAAATTATTTAACCTATATTGTAAAAAGCTTTAATAGAACTATGATTGAATGAAAAATCATTTGTGTTTCAGAGATCTACTTACTGATATACATATATATTACACAGCGCCTACTTCTGGATGTAAGTCTAATGTTCACACCATTTAGTTCTAGAAATGACCATCAAAACGCATCACCACAGTCAATATTAGACATGCTTATAGTATATACTTCACTGCACGTCCTTGTCAATAGTTTACTTAAATATGGAGAAAAGTATCATGCACAGCTGAGGCAACACTGAGGCATGTATTTAAATATTTTATAAACAATGATATTTGAGGCATTGGGATATTTAATAGTGCTTTTTATTAACATCATTTGAAGTATTTTAACAGACTGAAAAACATTTTAAAAGAGGTTAACTGGAAGTGCAAAATGCAGTTTAATAAATATTCTGTAAATCCATTTATAACATATATATGCACCCAGCAACATATACACCGTAGGCCTGATGATATCAATGTAGGTCCGTGTAAAGTTCTAGTAATACAAAAACATTTCCTGGCAGACATAACACATGAATGGGTGAAAAATAAGATATGTGAATCATATTTACTTTTACTGAATTAGAATCTCTGAAACTTTTGAATCCCAGTCTCATCATCATATTTTTCACTTACATAACTAATGAATGCTCATGTATAACTTGTGCTTTTAAATGCCATCTGCCTCGTTCTGTATTTGAAATATTCATTTAATGCTCTCAAGAGCTAATGCTCTCTCTTATCCAGAGAAGAAGATGAAGACTGAGTTACAAAGAGGTAGGTCAAGTGCACTTGGTAAACTGAATGATAGACTAAAGTCGAACTCCCCATCAAACATGAAGAATCTTCTAGCAGTGGTCCAGCCCTGTTTCTGGAAATCCTGATTCTGTAAATGTGGATCAAGACCAAGGATGAGTTTCCTGATGCCTTCTAAGTCTAGTCTGTTTGCTGAGTCCTAACCCCATCCAGCAGAGCAGGCTTTCTCTTGTCTGCTAAAGGGGCTCATTATGTACTAACAGTTTTGAGTTTCACAGGTGATTCTTGTCAGTTGTTTACAGGTTTTTCACATACCTCTTACTGTCTGAACTGCTCTAAATTTTAACATCTCCAGTCCCCAAAGCAACCATTCCCTTTGCTTTTCCTCTTATATAATGATTTGTTCTTTCAGTTGCTATTACATAATTAGTTACAAAACTAATTACCTAACGTTATACATTAAAAAAAGTGTACAAAAAAGCCCATTGTATATTTTTAAGACAGTTAGTCTTGACTTAAACAGAAGTCCAATTCTGTTTCTGATTTAAGGGTTATATGTATATATGTGTGAATTTTTAGATCTACCAATTAGCTATACTTAAGTATAACTTAGAAAATACATAATACATAAAAATAGGATTTTTATATCACCTACTTTTATTGAATCCATACCTATTTAAAATAGGAATACATTCCTGGGTCAGAAATAGAAAAGATATGTGGGCATGGCTGGATGGGCGTGGCCCTGGTAATGAAGAGTCCAACCTGTCCAGTCACCTCCACAAGTGTTGTCATTATTTTGATTGGGAAGAATTTTTTATCATTGTTTGTTTGATGACTAATAGATTTAAAACCACAAGCCTACAGTGTGTTCCATGGGCAGGCTGCTTTTGAATGACTTTATATTAAAGTTTCAGAAGACGGAGTGAAGACCAAGACATAGTAAATAGGCACTTAGCTTTCCTAAGCTATTACTGCTGTGTACTGTTTACTTCCCCATCTTACCTCTGGCTACTGTGTTTAACTAGGGAGCCAACACATTGTTTTGAAATAGTAATAATGATACTGATGTAAGGTATTGACCTGAATGTAAAAGCTAGAGTGGCAATTGGTACAATCACTTATTTGCGTTGACTTACGGCCTTGGGGGAGCATGCCGATGGGTCTGTGGAGCCAAAGAGTGCATACTGGTCACTACCCTGGCCTGATAGCCTCAGAACACATGGTGTGTCATGACCTGTGGAATGAAGTGAAAGACTGACTGAGGCTCGCACTGCTCCCCTCAGGGAAATGCTGAATGGAAGGTGCTCTATCCCTTCCTTAATTGGCCATGCCCCTTGAGTGAGGACAGTGCATATTCTGGGCTTTCACCTCAGTGATATCACCAAAACTTGACGTTTTTCTCACAGCAGAGTTGATGATAGCAGACACTAGAATTTAAAGTTTGAAAATGTAGTATTTTCATAGATTGTCATCTAATAATTGATAGTTTTCCGCATTAGCTAATATATGCTTATTTATGTTAATGTATGTCCATTAAGATTTGAGTATGAAATGTCCCTCACGGGCACATGTATTGACTGTTTTGTGGCACATGCTCAATGCTTGCTTCCTAGACACTTTAGAAGTTGATAAAAACTTTTGAGAGGCAAAGCCTGAGGGAAGAAGTATGTTCCCTGAGGGCCTGCTTTGGGCTGGTAGACCTCATTTCTGGTTACTCCCTCTCATTTCTTTCTGCTACCAGAGGGGAAAACCTGCCCAACCACTTGCTTCAACCACAGCGTATTGCTGAGCTACATGGAGCCAATCAGCCATGAGATGAAACAGCTAAACCTGTAAGCAAACATAAGGAGATCATCTTTTATACTGTTTGTGTCGGGAGTCTTCCACAGCAGGAAAAATAAGTCACCAGTACAGAAAGGGTTATAATATGTGGTCATATTTTATAAGCGCAGTACAAGAATTATAAACAAAACCATAAAAATCTACTATTTGTTTGAGAGTACACTTTAATAAGACAGTTTAATTAGAAATTAAAATATGTGGCAAGTAGAAAAGGGATGCCTTTTACACTTTTGGGAGGAGCGACTCTTAACTGACAAGTGTCAAGACTGTGCAGCTGAGTTAGGAGAGCGAGGTGCCGTCCATTCCCTCCTGTGCTGCTTTCGAGTGTGAGGAAAGAGCACTTTGATGTTGCTGTCTCATTTCTAGAGGTCAGTGTCTAAACATGAATGAGAAGACTTTGTGCCACAAGTTCTAGTCTAAAGCAGACTTGGATTCTTGCCCACTCATTCACTAGGTCAAAACTTTAGGCATTTTCTCAAATTCGTGAATGTCCTGAGTGGGGCCAGTGCTAGCCACTTTTGTAGGTATTGTGAGTTTAAATAAGGTAATCAAGATAATCCCAGAGACAAATAAAAATAGAACTGCATTTACTTTACAATGTAAAAGAAGAGAATAAGGAAATGAACATTCTCATAAATATATCTAGAAACAAAGTCAAATGTAAATTCCAGAAATTGAAAACCGTAAATGTTAGCTAGTAAATAAAATACTATTAAATATTAAATAAAACTGGGAAGTGTTTCTACTTTTTGAAAACTGAATTCTAACTAAAGTGAGAGATATTTAGAATTATTTTAACAGACTACAATAATACCTTAATAAATGATGTTAGGTGTATTTTGATTGTATTTGGAATTGTGCCTGTATTATGAGTTTTATGTCCTTGTTAGAAAATTACAAGTATGCGTTTCATGCATCATTAACTGCAAACAGGTCAAACACTTGGAGCACACCTTCATTTAAGTTTTCATGTTACTGAATCTTTGAGTGAACATTCTTACCCTGATTGACAAGTATCACTTAGAAGTTGATGGAATTTATTAACAAGTAGGCATTTTTTCCTACTTGTTTTTGTGGTGAATCAAAACCAGCAAATGCTTTACAAATGAGAGTGAAGTTTGGCATCGTGGTGAAGTGTCAAGAGTCATTGCCTTTAAACCCTTGGTTCACTGACTTAGCATCAGTTTCATGGAAGCTGACTGCACTGCTCAGTCACATTACACAGAGACATGGAGAGATCAGATATACTCAGATGCCTAAAGTCTAGGATATGAAATTTTTATTCAGAAAAATTGTATAAACAAGGAAATACCAAAACTATAAACTTGATCACTTTTATTCTAAGTGCCACTATGCTTTCCTTACAAGTTCCTTTCAGTATTAGAACTCGTACATCAAAGCAGTTTGTCCTGACTAGCATCAGAACTGGACATTGATTGTCACTTCCAACCTCAGCGGCTACAGCAGTGAGGGAGGGATTTCATCTGTGGGCGGTCATGGCCTGGATATGAGAACTGTGCTAGAAGTCTGGAAAAAAGTAGACACCAGGCAGGAGATAACAGTGGACACTTTGGTTTGAAGCGCTGTCTGAGCCAGTGCTTGATCCACAGGTGTAGTGGACTGAATGTGATTCAGTAAAGCGAACTTAACATTGAGTGGTGATGCTTACAGAAGTGATTTGTCTCATAATGTGAATTAAAAGTACATAGAAATAAGAGGAAAACACAAAAAATTAACCGTTATGAACAAAATTCTTTTTCATACTATACTAGATTGTACTGGAGCTTTCTGGATGAGAGACAATTCCTTTACCACTGAGGTACACCCTACCCATTCTATATAGTAGTGCGGGAGATAAAGACTAAGCTTGCTTGCTTTTCAAGCACATTCCACTTAGCTACCCACAATCTCTGCTTGTGATGTAATTTTTAAAGTATGTGCTAAAATGACACCAAATTAGTGCTATGACAGAGACTCAGGATGGCAATCCAGTTAAGGACTCCAGAATCCTACTCATAGCAGCCATTCCTTTTCATAAAGTCCCACAGGTGTCCAAATGGGTCAGAGTGACTCCCTAGCTAAGACCTGGCAGGTTCCAGAATCTGTCACTTGGGGACTGAGTTTACATCAAAGGTTGGTGGCAGGGGCAGGGCAGGGGGAGGTGGCCACATCCACTTCCCTGCCTCCAGCATGGGAATCAGAATCTAGCTGGAGACTTATGTTCTGATGCCCCCTTCCCCAAAAAGAATAAGAAGAAACTCTCATTCTCACTTCTGCTTGGATTCTGATTTCCTTTCTTCAGAACATCCACCATGTTGTCTGTCTTTGGTGCTGTAGACTGAACTTTCCTCAGAGGCCCGTCATGCTGTTCCCTTCTGTCTGCCTGTCCACAGCATTCATAACTTTCCCAATAAACTCTTTCCTCCCAGCAACCCAGCTTAGTGTCCTCTTGAGCCCCAATTTGAGGCCTTTCAGTACTGAAACAGCTTAAAGAACAGTACTTAGAAGCCCTTAGAAGGGTCTAGGTGCCCAGTATCTACTTCCATTTGGACTGTGTCCTTCCATAGCCCCAGGCTGTTTTTAAAGACAACTCTTCTGAGGGTGGTTGGTTGTTCTGTGCAAATAGGATCTTCCAAACAACCATACTGAAATAAGATCCTTCTTAGAAAACTAACACCTCACGTGGAAGAAGCTGGCTTTGCATGAGGAGACGACGTAAGTAGTCTCTGGTTCCCTAAGGAAGGAAGAAGCTGGAATGGGATGATGTAAGTATGAACTCATTCCACAGTAGTGACTGCATTGAGCATCTTCTCTCAGACATACTTCTGAAGAAGAGTGCAGAGCAGGTCCACCACGAACCCCGGGTCACAGAAGATACTGCAGAGTCTGTGACCAGTCAGACTTGTCTGTACTTCTGGTACTGCCCGGGATCTTGATGAAAGGACATGTGTGTTACCCTTCCTCCTTACAGTATTTTAGACGAAAACAAAGTCTTAAGAAATCTAAAAGGATCTGTTGCCTATTGAAACAAATTTAATAGGTTATTAGTATTTGTTAAATCATTCTTTATGTTTATAATTTTTGTTTTATGTATACTTAAATAGTCTATATTTGAAATAACAGATGTTGTTTTTAACAATATTTGTTTGAAATTGTGTATTTGTATGCTTTAAATAATATGAACATTAAACATATCTCATTGTTTAAAATAAAAAGAAAGAACAGGAAATCTCTGAGTTTTCGACACAGTTAAAAGTGTTTTAGACATTGTTTCCATATGACGCTAAAGAAGCAAAGAGGAGAGGGACTTAGGCATAATGTATTAAACTTTAGACAGATGAGAATTAAGCTCTCGGTGTACTTTATCAGACCAGAAAACGATACTGTGAATATTCAGCTATTAAAACTAATAGAGTCACTGCACAGCTCTACCTGAGGCACGTGAGTTCCCTGTAGACACAGACACCCTGTCCTCTGAACCTTTATGTCATCGCAGCAAACGTGTCACAGGGCCCCATGCATCTGGTGATGCTTGTCGCCCTTGGGCTGTTCCCGCCTGTCCCTGAAAAGCGTGGGAGATCACTGAAGAATGAACCCGAAGGAAAGGACCTGTCTCTGTAAGGTTGCATTCTTTCTGGAGTTACTCTGTGACTCACAGAGGCAGCTAAACGTAGGTCGTATTTTAGAAGCATGTTCCTATAACTCATTCGTAAGCACAACTTCCTTTTTAAGTTGATTAAGCCCCTAATCATTATGAAGTACCCACAAAGCAAGCCTATTAGAATTTTGGAGAATTGCAGCATTTAAAAAAAAAAAAAAACAGGTGTAGATGGATTGTGAAGTTTGAACAATCAGATAATTTGAGCTCATACTATCCGCACGTTATTATGCAGTAATAATGTAGTAAACTAGCTTATGTTGCATCGTTCAGAACTTCAGCAAAGACTTCTGTCCATGTGGAGAACAAAGTAAATATCTATCTGAAACATCTCTCTAGACCTGCTCTGAAGGGGAAGAGTTTCCATCAAAAGTAATAATAATAATAATTTCATTACTTAGGATGTGCAGTGCAGAGAACCTGGTTCTTCCAGATTTGTTTTAGGTGTGGTGTGAGTTATTCTAATGCAATCCAGCACCCAGAAGTGTGCCTGAGACAGTGTGGGGCCTACTGCCTTCCGTCAAGAATGTCATTCCCCAGACGACATTGTGCTCACTTTCTCTGCAGAAGAATGAGGTTTGTTGACACTCTCATAGCGCTTATGATTTTTTTCCACTGCAGTAATCTGAGAGCCCATTTTCCATTCTGTAGGAATTCTGTTGCCAAGGAAAATAAGAAAACTGGGCCTCATACACTGCAGTTGTAATTCATCATGTCTCATGTGGAAAGAAGAGGCAAGTTGTGTGTAATTACAACCGGCTCAATAACCCATGTATTGTAGGAGGTTAAGTCATTTGTTGGCAGGATGGTAACCTTAGATGACCTTTGTCTTAAAGTAAACCTACTGTTGAGAAAAGGAAAGACAGATGATGCCTAATGGTCTTTCATACTAACACTTAAGTTTTGGAAAGCTCAAAACAGGTACCTGAGAGTAACTGGCCAATAATACCCCTGAGTATTTTCATGAAATTGATTTATTTGCTACTTTACCTAACCCAAAATAGTCTTCAAAAATCAAGATAAAATATAAGCATATGCAAATATCTTGGTAATTTTTGTATTAAAGTATATAATGATTAACTTTTCAATGATGAGAAAACATCAGTTTTTCTTGACTGTCATTAAATAGTAAATTACTGAAATTCTTATATACTGACAGGGTTTGGGGATATAAATTGTACTTTCTTAGAAATCTCCATTTTCTAGCCTCTAATTTGCTTTATATATATTATCTTACAGTGTAATTTTATAGTCCTGTTATGCTACAGAAAAAGATGCAGAGCACATGGGGAAAACAAACCAGTCCTCATTTCCTTCTTGTCTTCACAAGATCTGTTGTGTGATAGGTCCTCAATTTTAAAATTCAGAAAGTGTAAATGGAGGGAGATGTTCTTGATGTTTAGTGTTTTTACACAGATTAGGACCCTGATGCCTCTCTGACTCCTGCACCAACTGTTGATGTCACTCACAGCAAGGGAGCTGTTCCCTATCACTGTGCTCCAGTCAGCAACACTTAATGACAGTTTTATCATTTTATATTCAAAGGAAGATAATTTGGGTGATATATGACTGCAGGAGAGAGTAGCCTTCGTTTTCAAATGCTTAAACTTAATTGGACAAAGAATAGCTTCTGTACACCGTTCTTGGTGCAAAATAGATTTATTCTCTCACTATGTCTGTTACAGAGGACAGATAGCTATCTTAACTAGCAGTACAGGAACCTGTGCTGAGTCCTGAGATGTTTGCAGCATATTTTATATTTCAAGCATAAACTTGTTCAGGAATTTGACTTCTCATAACTTTTCTCTGTAGAATCCAAAGACTCCCTTTCCTCCATGTTTTTTTTTTAATAACACATATATCCCAACCTTCCTCTTGCTCAGGGAATGAATTAATGTCATGCTTAGAAGAACATGTACCATTGGATGAACATGAAATGCACATAAGTGTTTATTTATGGGCTACTATGAGAACTGAAACAGGCTGTGCTAGCCATCTTTATAGCTACAATTTAGAAATGACTAAGAATGAACTAAAAAAAGAAGTGGGTTATTAAAATAAGCCTGTTTGTGTAAATTAGATTGTGTTTTAAGCATTAGATACATAGCATTAGTTAAGTAGCATTTGAACAGGGTTTTGAGATAAAACAGTCATTATTTCCTGTAGTTCCTTATGGAGTAGAGCATTCTGTGTGCAGGTGTAAGAGATTCCTGGACCCACTAGCACCCTCTTGTGATGCAGTGAAGGCTAACAAAGATATACCGGTACACAGTGAGGACGGTTGACAACAGCGTTTTTAATATAGAAGACTCTAATAGAGGGATTATAGAAACACATTTAATATATAATAGTGAACTTTAGTGTACTTACTGTGAAAATAGCACATTTATTTAGAGAGGGAGTATGCCCAAAGTTCTTATTGATGTTTTGAAATACATCCATTTCTGTCTCTTGCTGTAATTGTTACCAAGAAAAACAAAAGTACCAACCATTTTCCTTGACTCCTTATCCCAAAGTCTTCTGTTTTTGATTGATATTTCTCAGAGTCATCTAGAATGTCACATTAGTAAAATATTCTAGAAAAACATGAGAGTTTCTGTATCATGAAGTCTACATTTGCCTGCATTCATGTCTCGTGCACATGGCTTGCCGTTCAATTCTCCACGTGCCCTCCTCATAAGTACAGTGACATATGGTGCACTCGTCAGTCTTCACCTCTCGACCAGCTGGGATGACAGCAGTTTCTGCAAAGCAGTTTGGACCTGAAATATTGAGAAATATTTTATACTATTGTGTGCATAAATGTATAATGTTTATAATTAGGTAATTAGTCCTATACTGTGTTTCATTCACCCTCTTATGAAGAACAGTTAGAAAAACCATAACAAGAAACACAACACTAACTTTTTTCTGAAATGAAACCAATATTACTTAAAATTTTAGGACTAAAGCATTATTATTTTTATAAGTGGTCTATTCCATTTGGCGACTTTTTTAGAATCCATGTCTGTAATCATAAGATTTAACTAAGTTAAATAGTTATTGTAAAAACACTGCCAACCAGTAGCTTCAGAAAACTCGGCTCACTCTTCATGGTAGTTTTAGCAGAGAGCTTAAACAAGAAAACGTTCATTCTACAACTTTCCAACATGTATTCCAAAATGAGGTGTCAGAGTTATCAGCATTTCCGTTCACCTGCTGGCTGGTAGCTTCAGCCCCTGAGTTACTGATTCTTTAAGTTTAAGGGCCAAAGAAGTAAGTTCATAGGTGATGATAATGCTTACCTGGCAACCACAGAGCAACAGTTACCGCTGAGGGGTATGTCTTCCACCGTCCTTAAGAACTAAGAATTACTGTAATCCTTGCTAATAACACCAAGTAAAAGCTTATCATCACAGAGGTGTATGTTTGCTGCTTAATTTTAGGTGTAAAGTTGAGGATATGAAAATGAATAGGAAAAATATTTTCAGTGTGAGTTGAAACTAATGCCACTATAAAAAAATTACTTTATTGGTCATTAGGGAAAAAAACCTCTTAGGTCAGTTCTAGTTCAGGTACTTTGGGCCCTGTGTCTGAAGTTCATGTTGTATTCAACAAAAGACATGTACTGTCCACATGTCTTGGACATGTATTGTCCAAGGACATAGTAAATTAGAAGGTGTCATGTAAGCTTCTGAGGAAGGGAACCAGCTGTCCTGCTCAGCTACCTGTGAACCACAGCAGTGACAAACAGTGTACCATAGTCCCAAGGGCACAATAATGGCAGACATATCTTGGCGGTGACCAACAGCTCTCTAATTGGACTTAAGCCTACTTAATAAGAGGGAAATCATGTCTGCTACTGGAAATCTTAGCCAGCTACCTAGGGCTAGGGAAGTCATAGATCTTGGAAGAGACCTTATAGCTGCCATGTTACTAAACCAGAATGGTCCCTAACTATATTTTAAATATTTGTCCTTATACCCACAGATAAGTGTAATCCTTACCTCTCATCAAGAAAATTCCTCTTTGCAATAGAGGGGAGATCATTACAGAAAAACACAAGCAATCAGAATACGGAATTGTGGAGCACACTCCCAACTGATAAATCTATGGTACAACTTTTGCACCTAAGTTTCAGGGGTCATTGTAGGAGAGGGGACAGAAAGCTTATAAGAGCCAGAGGACCAGGCAGTTTGCTGTAGGGATGTCAGAGGCTACATTCTTCAAGCTTCATTAACATGGCTGACTAAACATGACCTGAGCAAAGATAATACCAATGGACATGCTAATCTTGAAGGGGAATCCTTAGGCCTCAACCTCAGAACTACAGGCAACTAAGAGCTGATGAGAGCAGAAGTAGGCTTCCCCAGGGAAGAGCACACCATTGCTTTATCCAATCCCAAAGGCTCAGCCCTGAAGACATATACAGATATAGATAATACTATACAGACTAAAGCAGGTTGTGCTTATGCATGTAGGACCACAGGTGTAATAAATAGTGTTTTTAAAAGGTCATGAATTTGAAAAAGAAGGCGTCAGTATATGGAAGAGTTTGAAGGGAGTACAGCAAGGGGGAAAATGGTATACTATAACCTTAAAATTGTTTTAAAATTACCTTTAATTGGTTACTTGGGCCAGAGATGTCTCCCTACATAAAGTATTTGCAACACAAGCCTGATGACCTGAGTTAGATTCGCCAAACTGTGGAAAAAGTGATCTCCAGAAAGTTCCCATCTGATCTCCACAGTGATGTGTATGTACCCACATTGATGCGCATGGTGTACATGTGCTTACACAACATACATTTCATCACTAGCTTTATTTTATGACACATACACCTACAAACGTGAACCCTACAAATACTCTCTAAAGTATTAGATGATACTGGAACCTAAACTAGAAGCCTCCAACATTGAAAAGCAATTTTTCAGAAATCTCACTCCTCAGATTTCTTTGCTTGTAAAATTTTTGAGAACATCACCCCAAACACAAGTATGTTTAGTGATGTGTGTGAGGACATCACAGTTAGGAAAACATTCGTTAGAAATCTAAAAATCAACAGACATTTGCAATAAACATTGGCCCTTTCCTGTTATGTTAATATTTCTGAGGGAACAAGTTGCATTTGTTGACTGGCTATTTTTGTAAGTATTGTACTTCTAGTGGGCTCACCCACACTTAGCCGTACCCTCACATGCACACATGTGAGTATATGTGACCCTTCTCCGTCCTTTGCCTTTTCTGCTCTTCTCCTTTTGTTCCCATCCTTCCTTTATTTTCTTTATTATTCTCCCTTTTACTGTTCTTCCCTCTTGTGTGGAGAACTCAAAGCTTCAGCAATTACCCCTTTGGAATGATGGTCAATTACAGATTCAGCTTCACTGTCTCTCTCGAGTTCCAGTCTTACATTTCCAGTGGGCGGGGGGCAGCTGCTGTATGGCCTTCCTGGCAGCAGAAGGTCTTGCTTCAGACACACATCTACACACTTTCTGTTAAGGACATTCATGTATCAGCTTCACTAAAGGCCTCTCTGCACCCAGTGCTCAAGTACCCTGTCCCTTTATACATATACCCTGCACACACGTGCCTCTTCTCCACTATTAGAGATGAATGCTCAGAGGACCATAGGCCATGCATGGACCTAACTCAGAAAAGAGTTCCTCCCTGGTTACACAGTTACCTCCTTTGCCAGATGCACCACAAAGTTGGCTTAGTTTCAAACTGCCTTTCATATCCTCTCTTCTTTCTGCTTATCATCTTCCTTCACAGAATTTAACTTAAAGATATGATCTGCTTCCAATTCATTCTAGCATCAGTGTGATTTGCAGAGAAGACGTACTACAAGTGCTCTGAACACCCGTATCCTGAGAGTGCTACTCAGAGGACTCGTCTTCCAAGAAATATGGCCCTGCTGCTTAATAAGTGATCGTAGACTAAATACTGCAACTGCTTTGTACCATGGTAGCCTCATTTATAGAAATGGGAAAATAATATGGTATGGAGTCCCATTATGTGCTGTATGTATATGTTGTCTTAGTTATTTTGAAAATGTCCTTACCTGAATTGCTGTCTGCACCAGCGTTACTAGTCCTCCTTGGGCTATTATGATTAATAGTTTTCATTTTTACGCTACTCAGATTTGGGATTTTTTCAAATGTTTTTTTTTCAACACAGCACAGTTTTATTCTTTGTAATGGTCAACATTCAGCTGTTGGATTGCCTGAGCCTCAAGCTGTTTTTAAAGTCATTTCTCATTTTACCTACTATTGTAGAATTAAAAAAAAAAACAGTAAGGAAATTATTCGTTTGTTCTTCTTTCACGAAACCTATGTTTTCCTTTGAATTTTACTTAAAATCTTATCTGTGCTGCTGAGTCCATAACAGAACCCAGGAACTGTCTTGTTCTTCATGGTCTCACCGGGTGCCTTCATCACTGTGTGTTCAGGTCTACTCTGCTAATGGGCAGTGTGAAATTGGTTCCCCTGAAAATGTGCAGTGCATCTGCATTTGGGGGTGTTTTAATCTTATGATTCAGGTGAGGAAGAAACAGATTATTGGGAACTTATTGGCGAACATAATATAAAAACGCAAAAGGTTCCTAGAATACCAATAAAAATAAAATACAATCCTCATGGAAGTACCAATTTGTATTGTTTGATAAAGAAGACTTTTCTTTCAGAGTCTTGTAAATAGAGGATTACACCATTTTTCTTGTCTCCCTCTCATTGTTAAATGCATTGCTAAGGAAAAAAAAAACTGACTCTGGGTTTCCTGGAGGCTCAGTTTCAGGATGCAGAATCTACAAGCATTTGAGGTACCAGATGTCTGTCTCTCAGGGCTGAGATCACAAACAAACAAACAAATTCTTCTTGCTCAGAACTCTGTGGTAATAAGGTTTATTATGTCTGGAGAGGCATTTCATGTTGGCCAGTATCTTTAGCCTTCCTAGTCAGAGAATTGCTCAGATTGAATATTTCATGCAACCACCAGGCTGTGCACTGTTCCACAGTATGTTATGGAAGCCGTGTAGCTGCACAGTGCACTTCAGATACACTGCGTTGATACCGATTGCTGTGGCTTGAATACGTTCCCCAAAGGTATGTGAGCTATGGTTCTCAGTATGGTAACAGTAAGCGGTGGAACTTATAACAGGAAATCCCAGTTTCACTTAGGAGTGTGTCCTTGGAAGAAGTTAGGGCTATTGCTGTTGTCAGTTCCGATTTTCCAATACAGAGAGCAAAACCTGAGCAGCTTTTCTGGCTTCATTTATTGTGTACATTGCTGGCAGCAATATTATCCATCACGTGGTATGTACCTGGGACACGTAGCCTACCCCACCCTCTTAAACTTCTGTCACTAGGAGCTGAATAAAGTTCCCTTTTAATAAAGCAGCCTGCCTTGAGTATTTTGTTATATTAATGAAAAATGGGTTGAGACGCAGGCCTTTAAAATATTAAATGGTGGTGTTTCATGGCCTCCTTGTCTGTCAGCTCTTGCATTCCTTTTAGCCACTCCTCTATAGTGTTCCTGAGCCTTTGGTGAGGACGGGGGAGGTTATTATTAGATGATTCATCTACCAGTGGCCACTCAGGACTATTTATACTTGGTGCTTTGGGCATCTATGTGTCCCTTTAGTAAACACTACCCACTGCAAAAAGTTAAATCTGTGACTAAAGTTGAGAGCAATCCAAATTTTGTGTGTGTGTGTGTGTGTGTGTGTGTATAAACATTTATAATATTTAGAAGGCAGTTTCACACTATGACCATTTAACACAACAAGTTCCCATTAAGTACCTATAATTGCCCTAGTTACAGGCTTTTGACCACCAGGCTTACTTCTGTGGAACAGCCCCCCCCCCAGTCAGAAAGCCGTTGGTTATTCCCCACAACCATCATTGCCACTATTGCGGCAATGGGCACATCTTGCCTGGCAGGTCAGTATTGTCACTTGCATGGTTCAGCACTGGTTGAGACTACTGATGACTTTTCTTCCCTGAAGGCCTGCACAGCACCTTCTGGTACTCTTAGGAGGCCGGAGGACTTAGGAAGCCGGAGTTGCTTGGTCAGTGAGGTTTTGTGGCTGCACCATCCTGCTTCCAGAAGACGTGGACGATGAAATGAAAATCTCAAGTGCCAGGGCACAGGATACTTCCCTACGAGTTACTAATCAGTGCATCCCAGCAACACCCAAACGACACAAGCCACTCCTGTTTCTCTTGGTTGTCCAGCATGACTTGGTGGTAGGGCCGGCCTATTGCTAAAAACACTGCTCATTTTGGATTTAGGGTGTACAGAACTGCTTTCTAAAGACATTAAATTTACATTACACAAGAGCCCTGTTTATTTGCATCTTAAGAGACTTAACAGGAATGAGATTAGCTGAACAAATCAGAGGGAGAACCTAGAGACCATATCCAGAGGTTAGGCAAGGAGGGCTCCCAGTTGGGGGATGGGGTCACCCATTCATCTCCAAATTTTTAACACAGAATTGCTTCTGTCTAAAGGAAATACTGAGACAAAGTGTGGAGCAGAGACTGAAGGACAGGCCATCCAGAGACTGCCCCACCTGGGGATCGAGCCCATATACAGACAACAAACCCAGACACTATTGTGGATGCCAAGAAGTGCTTGCTGACAGAAGCCTGATATAGAGGTTTCCTGAGAGGCTCTACCAGACCCTGAAAAATACAGAGGCCATCCACTGGACTGAGCACAGGGAAGAGTTAGAGAAAGAATTGAAGAAGTTGAAGTGGTTTGCAACCCCATAGGAAGAACAACAATATCAGCCAAACAGATCCTCCCTACCCCCCCCAGAACTCCCAGGGACTAAATCACCAACCAAACAGTACACATGGAGGGACCCATGGCTCCTGCCACATATGTAGCAGGGGATGGCCTTGTCTGGCATCAATGGGAGGAGAGGACCTTGGCTCAATGCCACAGTGTAGGGGAATGCTAAGGCAGGGAGGTGGGAGTGGGAGGGTGCATGCTCATAGAAGCCAGGGGAGGGAATATGGGATAAAGAGCTTCTGGAGGGGAAACCAGGAAATAAAAATACCCAATTAGAAGAGAGAGAGAGAGAGAGACTTTCTCTTTGTTTCAGGTATTAGATTAAGCCATCCTGAGACAGCAATAGCAGGCTTGCACACTTGAATGTTTGTTTCTTTAGTGGCTGGTGACGACCACCATTCCATGTGCTTCTGTGCTTGTGCCTATCTTAGGCACTGTTCCCTCACCAGACAAAAGAATTGCGAACATGTTTTCTTCAATCCTGTAGCTTGTGCTATTTTTCTGTCACTTTCGCAGAGTAATAATTTATATTTGAACAAAATAAAATGCACCAATTTTCTCTTTTATATAACCCAGACAGTCAGCAAATTCACAATCCTCCTGTCTCTGAGCTTTCAGTGCTCAGTTTGCTGGGCAGCTTATGCTGCAGTGTCTATCTTGGCCATTCACATTAATGTTCTGTTTGAAAACTCACCAAGAATTCTGTACTTTGACAACTTAGCCCAGTTATTTAATTAAAATGTTATTAATTTACATTTAAGTATGTTATCCATTTAAGGTAAATTTTGTGTAAAATTTTTGTGTAAAATTTTAAGGTAATTTTCTTCTTGACTTGCAAATAATGGTTTCAGCACTACATTTTGAAAGACTCATTTTTTCCTGCTAATTTCTTTAAAAAGCATTTATTTTACTTATATGAGTACACTGTCGCTGTCTTCAGACACACCTGACGAGGGCATCGGGTCCCATTACAGATGGTTGTGAGCCACCATGTGGTTGCTGGGATTTGAACTCAGGACCTCTGGAAGAGTAGTCAGTGCTCTTAACCACTGAGCCATCTCTCCAGCCCCCTTTTCTGGTAATTTTGATTTAATTGTTTTTGCTTTTCCTAGTTTTCTAAGGTAGGAACTTAAATAGTTTAATTAAAATTCTTTTCAAATGCATTTAATTCTACAAATTCCCTTCTTCTCAACTTTGCTGTCTGTCAGACCTTAAATGTTTTCATTGTTACTTAAATTAAAATATTATTAAATTTCTCTTTGAATTTTATGTAACACCCCAGTCTTAATGTATGCTGCATAATTTCCAAGTATTTGGGGGTTTTTTTTCTGCTCTTTTTCTGTTAGTGACAGCTAATTTAATTTCAGTGTGGTCTAACTGTGCTTACTGTATGGTTTTCTATCTTTTAATCTTTGTAAAGTGTGTTCTGCTGTGGTTGAATGGCCTGAGCAGAGCCAGAGATCCCGATGCGCTTGTGGTCTCCGCTCTCACTGGCTTCCTTATTGCTGATGTTCTGTGCTCTCTCTCCTCGCTGGCTTCCTCTTTGCTACATGTGTTTTTCTAGTATTTGGAATGAAGTATGACAAAAAACTCATGATTTCCTCTGAATTTTTATAGCATTTCCCTTCACCTATTTTGATGTTCTATTTGTAAGAAAATACCTTATTTGAAGGCTGTTTTGTCATTTTGGAAAACCAACACCTTTCCTCATTGTATAATAATGCTTATTGCAAACTTTATGGTAACTGATGAAAGATGCAAAGGACAGGGAGGGCTACAGATAAGCCATAGAGCCATAAAGTGCTCAAGTGAAATCACAAAGTTCAGAAAGAACTAAAGTAAAAACCAGGAATAAAAGCAACACATAGAACAGAGTACAAATATGGTAAATATAAACAAAGCAGTAGCAGTTATCACAACGAGTGTTCAGTTGGCTGAATATATCACGAAAGAGATTGTTAGAGTGGATCCCAAACAGTAGACAGTGAAATGGGACATCTGTGTCATCCTCTTCCCCTGAAGGCTCGGGAACTATGCAGAACAGGAGGTGGAAAGAGACTAAGAGACAGAGGTGATGGGCAACACCAAGAAAATAGCTTTTCCCAAACAGAACAGGGCTGATGCACATACGAACTTACAGAGATTGACAACATATACAAGACTTACACAAGTTCAACCCACACAACATCCCAGCAAAGAGAAGGGGAAGTGGACACAAACTCCTACCCTAAGCAAGGCGTTTGCAATTGATAAATGCTGGGAAAGGGAAAAAAATCTTCTCTTCCGTGGAAGGACACGTGAACCAACAACAGCCCTGGGCAGGCCACTCAGGAACAGGTGGTCAACATAAAATGGACTTCTTGTTTCTTCTGCTCTGTGTGTGTGTGTGTGTGTGTGTGTGTGTGTGTACTCATGCACACATAGACTTGTATATGTATAAGCACATGCATGTGCACATGTGTGCTTTTTGTTTTTAATTTTAAAATACAATCACATCCCTCCACCTTTCTTTCCTCCCTCCATCTCCATGTCTCCTCTCTCTCCTCGCAAGTTCATCTGCTAGCTTTCAAACTGATAGCCTCTTTCTGATTACTGTTATGCAATCTGTAGGGATATCTGTAGGAGTCTCTCTTTGTTGTTTGTGTGTATATGGTTCCAGCTCTGACCACTTTGTATTAGGTAACCAATTAGATGGCCCATTCCTGAGAAAAACTAATTTCCCTTCGCCTATCAGTTGTTAACCGACTGTAGTTCTTTACCTAAGGGAAAGATTTCCTCATAACCCATAAGATTTCCTCCCTTCCATGTTAGTATGTCTACTGATGCAGCCATTTCTAGGAAGAATGGTCTCACAGCAGACGAACTGGTACTTTTGTTCCACAGGTTTCTGTCCCCTCTTCTGTGATGTCCCCTGAGCCATAGATACAGGAGCTGGGCTGAAGATGTTTTCACTGGGACAGGGCTACCCAGAATCTATTAGTTTCTGTATTGTGCCACTTGGACTTACATTCTTTCCCTTAAAAAGCAAAGACCACAGAGCATGACAAATACAGAGGGGGTTGCTCACAGCCAACCATTGAACTGAGAACGGGGTCCCCAATGGAGGAGTTGGAGAAAGGATTGAAGGAGCTGAAGGGGTTTGCAACCCCATAAGAACAACAATATCAACCAATCAGAGCTCCCAGGGACTAAACCACCATCCAAAAGTACACATGGACAGCCCCATGGCTCCAGCTGCATATGTAGCAGAGGATGGCCTTGTTGGGCACCAATGGGAGGAGAAGCCCTTGGTTCTGCCAAGGCTGGACCCTCATGTACAGGGGCATGTCAGTGGGGGAGGTGGGAAAGGGTGGGTGGATGGGTTGGAGAACAGCCTTATAGAAGAAGGGGGAGGAGGGTTGGGATAGGGCGGTTAAGGACCAGAGACAGGGAAAGGGGATAACATTTGAAATGTAAATAAAAAAATCCAATAAAAAAAAAATAAAAAGAGAGCAAAGACCAACAAAAAAACTTTATCATCAAATGGATCATTGTTGTAGTCCAAGTGACTCACCAAAACAATATAGATTATTGATGTAGTAGCCCTTGGGTGCCACTCAGAGGGTGAGGGTAAGCCCCTCATGCTGAAGCCACCAAACTCAGAACACTGGATTCAGATATTCAGGTGTATCTAATCTAAAAGCCTCCTTGCTGGGATCCAGCTTCCATAATACCAGAAACTACCAAGCTGCAAGCTTGATGCCAGCTGCCAAGGGGTAGAGGGCCATTAAACAGTACTTCCTGGCAGTGACATTTATGAACCACAACAGTGACCAGCAGGACAAGATATCCAAAAACCCACATGTTTGGGGTAAACATCAGCTGTTTAGTTGAACTTAAGGCCCACATTAAGTCAGCAGCACGAGGAGAAATTGTACGGTACTAAAATCTAGCCAAGTATCTGGGCCTAGTAAGTAGGTCATGATTTTATAGGCGAACTCACTATTACTACTTTGCTATACAGGCTTAATTCCTAACACTATTTTCCTTATATTAACAGATTAGTGTAGCCATCACACTTTTCAAAGAAGCTTCTCTTTATAGTAAATAGAGACCCTACAGAAAACCCATAACCAAACATGATGTGTAGAGCAATGGAGTGTAAAGAACCTAGGCCCAGTTTTTCATTTTTAAGAGAGAGAAAATATGAACTGAGGTGGTGGAGGGGAGATTATGGGAAGAGTGGGGGAGGGGAAAGAATATGACCAAAATACATTGTCAGAAAAAAAAATTAAAAATAAATTTTGAGAAAAAAGAAAGGCACATTAAAGGTAGAAGGCTGACGCATGTGAACACTAGTCAGAGGGAGGTGGAGTTGTCTTAGTTTTTTTAACAAGCAGAATACTAGAATGCTGCAAAGATTATCATAATTACCTGATGGAAAAACATAAATGAATTAACAATATTGCTGCATGAAATTGGACTCTGATACTATAATCACTTAATAATAAATTAGCACCCATTCGCTTAGCTATATTTATGAGGGAAATAGAATAAACTTAATCCTAATTACTTAATTTTAATATATAATAATCGTCTTAGTCATTTGTTCTGCAATAGGCAAAACAACTTCATAACTACGGAAAGTACATTCAGAATCCATAAGTATTAATTGAGTCATATAGGTACTAAGTACTGATTAATTGTATGATTGTTGACTTGGCCTAGATAACTAATGATGGCTAATTTCAAAATAATTCTGTTCTATAACAATAATGTTTTATTTCCTCAGGGACAGTTGATGAATAAACCTTACTAAATTGGACTTTCCTGTGCTGGTCTGACTTTAGGTTGGAGAATTGACAATTGTGGAAGCTGTTGTTCATACCATCTGGATCCCAGAGATAATGGCAACTTCAGCTGATTTGCAATAAAGTAGCCCTCATGCTGGTGTTTCTCAAAATTCATGTGAAGACACTAAGTGGACAATGTAACAGTATTGGAGTGGGGCCATTTCAGGGCAGGGTTGAATTATGAAATGCCCACAGGACTAGTTATCCCTTAAAAGAAGGATTCACAGATCCATTTTGCCACTGCTCCTGCCACTTTTTCTAAGCAGGACACCACCATAAGAAAGTACCATTATAATACAGATGCCTGCAAGGTATACTGAACATGACAGCAACTTGATCTTGGACTTTTCTGCCTACAAAACTGTAAGAAAATACACTCTGATGTTTCTAAATCATTCAGTCTAGCATTTTACCTTCTTTGTTTTTATTTTTATTATATTAGTGTGTTTATGCATCTTGCACTTGTATTGGTGCTAGTTGAGGCCGGAGGAGCATCAAATATCCTGTAGCTGGAGTTAGAAGCTACCATGTGGATTCTCAAAACTGAGTTTGGATCCCCTGGGAGAGCAGCAAGTGCTCATGAAAGATGTGTAACGATATTCAATGTGGTTTTAATTTTTATTTTCTGAATGACGGTCATTTAGATCTTTCAATGTATGTATCACTTCAAGTTTTAACTATTAGAACAGGTATCGTTATTGCCTTCTACTGGGTTGCTGAGACTTGTGCAAATCTTCCCATGCTCGGAATGAGTCCTGTGTCTGGCTTATGGCTGCAGATGGACTTCCAAATGGGGTCATGAAGTAATGTTCTCGCCGTTTAGTTCTTCCAACCTTTACTTTTACTTATTTCAAAGCTACGCTCTGGGTACATGTTTCTCTAGCAGAGTAACATCTTATAGTGCTGTTAAAAAAAAAAAAGAAACAACAAAATACAGCTTTCTAGGAAGGAGCATAAATAAAACAAGTCAGAAAAGTATGAACAGCAAGAGATATCAGGGGCCTTTGGGGAGCTTTGGTCCTATTCTTAATCATGGAAAACATCCCTGTGACTTTGAATCACCTTCAGTAAAGAACCTTGAATATTCAGGCAAGAATGTATTCCAATTTGGATGTTTAAACTGTCCTTATTAGCCTGACATCTGCAATGTTAATTCAGTTCCTTGTACCTTCTAAACCACATCTACTCTGCCATAAACTGATTGACATAATGAAAATTATGCGACCACTCCTAAATTTTTATTCCAAGTAGATTTTTTAAAAAAGCTTTTAATTGACATGTTCTTTGGAATATGGAAGCTTAAGATGCTGTCTTAGGGTTTTATTGCTGTAAAGAGACACCATGACCAAGGCAAGTTTTATAAGGACAAAATTTAATTGGGGCTGGATTACAGATTCAGAGGTTCAGTCAATTTTCATCAAGGTGGGAGCATGGCAGCGTCAAGGCAGGCGTGGTGCAGGCAGAGCTGAGAGTTCTACATCTTCATTTGAAGGCTGCTAGTGGAAGACTCACTTCCAGGCAGCTATGGAGAGGGTCCTAAACCCACGCCCACAGTGACACATCTCCAAAAAGTCCACACCTCCTAATAGTGCTACTCCCTGAGCCAAGCATATTCAAACCATCACAGATGTCATGTATTCAATGTGATGTTTAAATTTCCATTTGTTATATAAAGTGTTCCTATTCGTTTTTTATACTGTTATAAATACTATGCTAAAGGAAGTAATTCATTACTTAAATTTGAACAAGATAACTAGTTTAGAAGGGAAAACCGCATGGGGTCAAAGGTTCACTCATTGCGGGTTTGGCCCCATTGCTGTATTTTCCATGAGGCAGCATGTGTCAGAACAAGTTGCTTACTCCAAGGCAGCCATGAAAGAGAGGAAAAGTATTGGCATTTTTTATCTCCTTAGCAGGCTGGCACCAGTGACCTAAAGCATGCCTACTGTGTTCCAATACCTCCCATTAACACCAGTTGTGAACTAGCCTGTAGCACATGGACTTTTGGGAGAGATTATTAGAGCTAAATAATAGCACTGGGTATCTCTGGTTTCTTTCTCATTTGCCATACCAAGGAACCAAGGTTGTCCCACCAAGTTTATCTGAGTGCATGGGCTTTCTACCATCTCCACTGCTATCCATCCGTTCGAGGGACTATGTCCCCAGGGCAGTCACTGATGAGTTAACCCAATGATTAGACCCAGTGATTCCTTCTCCAGTTCACATTGTTAGCACTTTTGTGTACTTCTGCTGGCTAGAACTGAGAGAATTACACTAGAAACAATACCTTATAAAATGTGTTTTGCTGCTGTTGTGACATTGAGTCTCTGTAGTTTGAAAGGGTTGTCAGAGGAATCCTAATATTTATGAAGTGTTATATTACCGGATATGATATAATGAGGTTACTCTCTTAAATCAATAGTGGAATTTTCCAGTACTTTTATTTGCAGAGCTGTTTTTAATGAGTTTGTGGTTTAAAATTATCCTAATTTTATTAAATTTATTGAGAGTTGCTCTACTTTTATGTGCTAATTTTAATTATTATGTATTACTTGCTTCTCAGAAACTTGCAAAAGTCATTTTGAAACTAAATTATTTAACAGATATTTTACTTTTTACATGTGTTTCACACCATTGAAATGATTTCTTTTGAGGCATTTTTAATAAGGCCAGAAAATATTCAACCTACTTGAGACTTTAATCATTTATGATTATCATGTTATATAATATTTCCATAATAAATTTAGCTTCACAATTATGATATCTGCTGTATATTTTATGATTCTGTAAGCTAATGGTTTTAATATTTTATTATTATTTTTAATCTTTGATTTATTGAAAGCCTTTATTATTTTATTGCTCTGATCAAGGAATTTGTTCTTAGGTTTATCAATTTTTCTGTATTTCCTATTTTCCAATTTATTTAATTTCTAATTTTCAGACTTTTGTTTCTCTGTCCTTTAGGGCTCTATGCTGACTCACTCTTACCTTGTTTGGAAATGAAAATAATTAAGGCCAGGATTTGGAGTGGGCAACAGCTGGGTTTGCAGGTCTGACAGCACAGCCCTCCCCTTTGACACGCAGGCCTCTGCTTCCTTCCTACTGAGGTCTGAGCAGCTCCACAAACAGCAGGAGGACCCTTACTCCTGCCCTGAGCTGGATGGCCTGGCCACGAATGTGTCTTTAGGGCCACCAGCCTGGTTCTATCCTTCCTGCTGCCTGAGGTTCACTATGGAGGTTTCCTCTATACTCCAGGGGAACATCTTACATGGGAGCTTCCAACAAAGAATTGTGGCATGACTCCAGCGGAGCAAAAGCGTGTGCAGGGGGTGTGCGTTTTTACTGTAATGGAGTTTTCGTGGGACGCTATCGAAAGGTTCGGTGAATTTTGGTTCTTAAGAATTGAAGATAAAAGTCAAACAATAAAGAGGGTGGAACTGAAGCTTTCGATTGCTTCTTGTGTGATGTGAGAAAGCGGCACATTAGCCTTAACAGTGAAAACTTGGTGTGGGGAAGCTTCAGAGGAACTGCCTACTGCCTGAGCACCCTCCACCCTCCCTCCTCCCTCCCTCCCTGCCTCCCACTGTCTCCTCTCCCCCCCCCCGCCCCCTTGTATTTGTCCATCTCTTTCTCCCCTCCCTGTCCTCCCTCTTTCCTGGCGTCTTCAATGCCTATATAAAAGTATGGGATGTGTGTAGAAGGGACGACAAATGGAGGCATCTTGGTGTGGAATACTGGCATGGTTGCTTTTCTCTTTCTGAATTGGCTTTTAGTGACTTCATATGCCTGTAAGGTTAGTGATCCTGGCAGAGGAGAGGGAGGGATCCCAAAGTCTCCTGACCATCTCATTAGAAGCAGCGCAAACTTTGAGCAACTTCCATTAATGTTTTGCTGCCCACGTCTGCTTCGCTGTCTTTTAAATCAGTTAAACTGGAGAAGCAGCAGCAACTGTCGCACCAGTCGCGCTGCAAGTCTGCAGCCCAGCACGTGCCGATGGAGTATTCAGTGTTTATGCACAATCACTTTATGTTTTAAGTAATTTGTAAAACAAAATCTGTATGTGACTGAAAAGCAAGCAGATGGCACTTGGATGCTGGTCTGAAAATCTGTCATTTTCTTGTGGGCTCATAAAGTTATATGAAAATTAATTTCTTTTCAAGACAAGTTTAAACATAGGAAAGGAAAATTTACTCAATTAAGTGGGTACTAAGTATACCGTATAACAGAAATTGTTATTTTAATATTTATTTATCCCTTATAAATGTATCCATCAATTCAGCTTGGAATATAAATTTGTGTACAACGTACAAAAATAAATGACTAATTAGTGTAATAAACCTTATTACCACATGAAAAGCAATTTCAATAAATACGTATAAAAGAGAAACTGTCCTTCGAATGCCTACTTATAATCATTCTACTCTGAAATGTAGCTAAACCCAGCACTTTCAGGGAAAATGAACATATTCTGAAATAACACTGTGGTGGTTTGAGACAAGTAAATCGTGACAGATGGGACAAGAGTGTTTCCAAGAAGTTATGGTGTACTGCTTGTTTCATGGATTTTACCACACAGATCTTGGTAATCTAGTTTTCCTCTTGAAACAGAGAACCTAGGCCACTCTAAAAGGAAGCAGAGGCAGACTATGGGCATAAGGAGAGACAGGGTAGGCTCAGGCTGACCTACTTCTGTCTTTCTTTTTTCTAAATTTCAACTTAATTACTAATACTTTAGACTTGGTGATATGCCAAATATAATTTCAGACTGTCCTTTGTGTTTCTTAAATCTACAGTTGTATTATTATGAACACACTGTTGAGACAAATGTGACAACGGTGTCAAGCACTGTCCTGGAACTTTCTTCTTCTCACTTGATGTGTGTCAGCACCAGACCTGGACTTAGAGCCTGGAGACAGTGAGCACAGGAGAGAACAGACAGACGACCGACCGACCAACCAGAGAGTATGGAACAGTTTCAGTAGACATTTAGAAACAGTGATAAGAATGTCTAAGGAAGTCTGGACCCCTGAAAAAACAGCCTTCAAAGATTTGAAAGTAAAAGATTTGTGTAAAAAGAAAGGATAAAAAAAGTTCACTGACAATAAAGATTGTGCCTAAAGGAACACAGTGGCCATGGCCTTATATGTGTATTCAAGTCCAGACTGGCTAAATTATCCTGGATGGGAGGTGTATGCTCATGTAGACCATCCCTACATAAGTTATAAGTTGCGTCTTACAAACTAACTCAAAGAAATGCCCCAGAATTTTTTTATTAAAATGACAAGCACATGGGATTGTACAAGAATAAGAGCATTAAAGTCAGTTGTTCCACACTCTGGACTTACCTGACACAGAATTTCAATTCCATTTACTCATTGTACTCAATAACATAGAAATCAGTTATCAAGATTGTACACAGTGAATCAAAAAGAAAATAAACTGAGGCCTCTTAAGTAATAAATAGGTCAAAATATAGAAATAAAGTAGAAAATCTGTGGTAGAATGAACTGAAAGGTACTCAGAAAAAAATGTGAGCACAGAGCAACAGATTAGAACAGAGCACATCAGAGCCGTGACTACAGTGATAAAAGGGAACATAATTGTCTAGAGAAGCAGACTGAAAGTTTAAACTTCGGCACCATAGTCTTAGAGGTCAATTAAGCTTTGTCCTTGTGCACAAAGGCATAGGAAAGAATAAGGACAGCTAATAAAACTTTATTAACAAAAACTGGAAGCCAATTTGATTTGGTCAGGGAGCCACACAGTTGCTCAATCTTAGTCCCATCTTTGGGTAATTAAGGTGTATATTAGAGGATAAGATGCTACATACCATTTTTAAAAGATTAAAGTTCTTAACTTAGAAAAGAGGCTACAGTCGGAGGAGTTAGAAAGAAAAGGAAAAACTTAGGATATCACCGTGAACCTGCTGAAAAGAACAAAGGTAAACATTATGGACAAACAAAACAGCAAGGAAACATAAATGTTAAACTTCCTCCAAATCACTGAAGAGCAAAAAGAAGGGATCAGCTCCACCCTGTACTTCCGAGAAGAGCAAAATGACTTCTGAGACTGGAAAGAGATTGGTAACAAGAGGGCCAGAGTGAGCAAATCGATCTAAAACTAATTGGGATGTGTTAATCATAATAGAATTCGTCATGCCATTTCATACATGTATAAAATGTACTTCAATGATACTACACTCAAATAGATTCTTTAAAAAGGTTGGCCAAAGAAAGAGCTTCAAATCAGCAGTTGATGGGAAATTTCATCTATGGTGTCTTTTGTTTATGGGACTCTTGAGGCAGAAGGGAAAGTGTCCTGAGAGGAGGCTCGGGGCATTGCAGGGACTTAGACAGGTGTGCAGGTGTCAGAACTGTTGAGGACAGAAAGCTACAATGACATCTTAAAGGAAAGGAGCTGGTGCCTACGAGGCGTCTCTGGTGGTCCAAAGCATGGATGGTAGGACTGGATCCAAATGGTTGTGACACGGGAAGTTCTGTCTAAATCCTACCACATGTATAGAGCAACTTACAGCACTTACAGCTCAGATTGTGTTTACTCCGAGTCTGGGCTACAGTCATAGAAGAGATCACAGAAAAAGATGGCCCTGGATGACTGCATGAAAAAAAATGACCCACTGGCTATTTCTGAATGCTAGGAAGCAGCCACGAGCCTTGTCTTCCAATACATTCTCTCATGTGACTTTGAGAGCAGGGTAGTGGTAGATGCTGGGAGCGCCGTGTATCCTTTCCATTCCTTGAGGCATCAATTCTAATTATGGAAGAGACTGACAGTCATGTAGAGTACTCTGCACCCCTAGACTGTCCTCAGGAATGAATGTGGCTAAACGTATTTGAACTATGGAGAACTGTCAGGAGAAATTGGGCAAAGCCACAATAGTGCGAGCACATCAGAAGGATGGCATGTATAAATTTAGACTTTCGGTTTTAAGTCGTCTTGGCAGGTTGTGTCATCTTCTTCAGACATGAAGGCTGAGCAAATAAGGCACCTCTACAACTGTAATTAAAAGAATCATCTCCAAGCTAATTATGCTGTATTTATTCATACCAAATAAAACTGTGTTGACAGGTAGTGATTGAATACAGACACGGGCTGTCAGAAAAGGGGGTGGGGAAGAAGGAAGCTCTTAAAATAGGATAAATTGTCGACAATTTTGAAAAGCAAGGGGCCTGATTTCTGGATCTGTTCCTGGGATGCTCTGGGTTCATACTGAAGCGTCCCTCTAGTTAGCTACTTAACTGAAACTCTAGGTGATGCACGAATCATGTCACACGCCTGTGCCTGAATACCACTTGAGAATCGCGTCTCTGGTCTTGAAGTAGTTTCTATGTGCAGTTTATTATTTGCATAGCTGTGAGACAGTTGGTATTTTTGTACTCTATAGTTGTGGAGACAGAGGCTTATAGATAAAGCACTTGCCTGATGTCAGTCACAGAGAGGCCGATAGAAAAACCAAACTTGTGTTGTTTATGTGAAAGTCTCATGTGTTTTCCACAAACCTAATGATAAAGGCTCAGTGAGGAGAGTGTCAATATTGTCAAATTAGCACGCAGATGCATTACTACAAGCACCCATCAAACCACAACTTAGAACATACATAACCTTGCTGAATTCTTTTTTTAAAAGATTTATTTATGTATATGAGTACACCATAGCTGTCTTCTGACACACCAGAAGAAGACTTTTGATCCCATTAGAGATAGTTGTGAGCCACCATGTGGTTGCTTGGAATTGAACTCAGATCCTCTGTAAGAGTAGTCAGTGCTCTAAACGGCTGAGCCATCTCTCCAGCCCCCCTTGCTGATTCATATGTGGCAGACGCAGCATCCGTATAAATTCTGCTCTATGAATTTAGTTCTTTTCTTAGGATAAGTTCCTAGAAGTACAATCTCCAAGCCACAACAAATTCTCAACATCTTCACAACTTGATACAGATTGTCAAGTAGTTTTCGAGAATCACAGATACAGGCCCACAGTCAAAAATAAGTATGCCAGTGAATTACAATGGCATTTTATTCTGTTTATTCTTTTGACAATCAACTACTTACTGGACATGAACAATCTAAGGAACAGTGGTGAGAAATAGGCATGTTTCCCTTAGGGATCTTAGAGTCTAGTAGGAGGACGAATGCCAAGAGCAACAATTTTCAGTGTGAACCAAATCCTGTGTGCATCGACCATGCTAGAACACTGCTTTGGCACTCAATGTACATTAATGTAATTCTCATACAATTCCATTAAGACACTTAAGAGTGAACATCTCTATGACAAAACTCCAAAGTTGAAAATCCTCCCAAATCTGAAACTTTAGTACATCAGCACAACACCAGAAAGAAAATCCCACAGCATAGAATCGTTTTTTCATGTGTTGTTTTGAAAACATCAGATGAGATTAGCACTGGGCCATAGACAAGGTTTTAAGATATCCTAGATTTTTGTAAATACTGTTAAATCCAAGAAAGAATAAACTACAAGTTCTTTGCCTTTGAAGTACTCTGAATGACAGAAACAATCTGCCACCACTCTCCCACTCTCGTTGCACAGAGGAAGAGCAGGAGAAAGACAGTGGGTGAAGTGGCTGGGAAAGGCCACCCAGTAGAGGGGAGGAGCTGTGTTTGTAGCTAGCAACACCTGCACTTATAATGCTCTGTCACCATCTGAGAATCATGCAAATGTCTGTTAAGGCCCTTTGCAATGGTCACCAGCTCTTCTTCTTCTCCAATTCACATCACCGACCCTGCACTGTAAATACCCTTGGATAAAAGTACATTTTCTTTTTTCTTATGATTTTGAAGCTCATTTTTACCCAGAGACAGCATCCTAAATGGCTCTCAGGTCTGTCTCCAGACATCCTTACTTATCTGAAAGCCTGTTATAATAATAAATTCAACTACATCTCTGTAGGGTTTAAATTTGTTTCTTGCAGGAATTATAATTGCAGGGATGCAGGTCTCCTCCAAAAGGACACAGTGAGAGGCAGCTTTGATGTTTCCTGCTCGCTCGTGCTCTGCATGCTGAAGAAAAGAAGGGACAGGGTTTATATTGGAAGTAGGGACAGGATGAAGAAAGGGGATTTGAAATTCTGTGTCTGTTACTTTATAGTGCTTCGGCAAGAGTGTTCCATCTGCGGTCAGTGTTAGCTCACCAGTTGTGTAGCAAATGACTAAGTTCCAGAAAAATAAAAAAGTAACACAACACTCCAATCCCATCACATGGGCATGAGAGCTTACTAGTTGGAGTTGGTCATAGTTAGGGCATAAGTGCATCTAGTATGTATTTAGTTTCATTTTTCACAAACCTTTATTACGACACAAAGTAAGAACCTCACCTCCCAACCACTGTCCCATGCCTTTCAATTTCAGAAGGAAAATATCTATCCCTGTAGGGCTAGGGAGTCAGGGAGCCATGGGGAGCCAGCTAGAGCAGGAGTGGGCTGAAGGTGTGTCCAAACCCTGGAAATATTGCCTTGAGATTGGCAGTAGATTGGCACTCTACCCCTGCTCCAGGCCTGCATGTCGTCTTGTACATACCCCTGCGTCCCCACCTTTGTCCCACCTGAAGAGGTTGGGTAGCTAGGTTAAACTTCCTCTCTATAAGGTCATGTCCAGCAGCATCTGGAATTCATCCTTATGCAAAGAAGGCCTCCCCAGCAAACACCCTGGTCCCAGCCAATGATGTACACTCACCCTGCTAGCCCTTACTCACCCCCTAAAGGTTTGAATAGCCTTTCCCTCATTAAAATGAGCTGTCTCACTGAAGCTGCCTCCCCAGAGTCTGTTCGTACAGCTTTCAGTCTCTTAGCTCCCAGCTATCCTGCTCCACTTGGCCATTCAGGATCCACTGGTGATCTCAGGTAAAGCTGCTATGAGCAGGGAGGAGGAGCCTAATGGCACACACACACACACACACACACACACACACACACACACACACACACACACTATTGCATTGGTCTAATTTGTCTTCTTTCTACATAAAACAGTTTTATCATAATATGTCAACAGGGCCTATAACTAAGTATCCCCACACAAACTCCTGATGAAATGTAATTCTCCTTGTAAAAGTATCAGGAGACGGAAGTATTAAGAGGTAAATGGAATAATCACTCACAGTTTAATGGATTAGTAGATGAATAGTGTTCTGTTGGGGTTTCATTATAAAGCTGAGCCTTCTCTACCTGGTGTCTGCTGATGACTCCTGAACCAGCTGAGAGACCTTCACTGGATACTCAGCTGCTATCTCCCATTCTTTCCTTACAAACAAGAACAATATAACAAACACACATGTTCGAGATTCTGTGCACAAGATCCATTAGGGAGTCTTTCTTTCATCTACTTGAAATCCGTAATTACTGGAAGCTGTCTGCCTATGCACACTTACCACTTTATATATACTCCCCAACTTTTGAACAAAGTTACCTTTCGATTCATCCCCAGTAGCTGCATGCCCCACTCTTTCCTCACAGCTCACATATAGCTGTGCAATAGTCTGAATGTCCTTGTTGCTTCAAAACGACTAAGGTGGAATTCAAACCCTAAGGTGACTGTATGGAGACATACGACATTTATGGAAGTGATTGCATTATGATGATGGAGTTAGTTATGGGTTTAGTGACTCAATGAATAAGTCTACCGAAGGGCATTCCCCAGTCCACCACAAGGTGGCCAAAACAGGAAGTGAGCCCTTACTGGATCTGGAATTGGCCAATGCTTTGGCTTGACCTTGAACTTACAGCCTCCAAAACTGCTAGAAAGAAATTACTTCTGAGTATAATATACCTCATGATATTTTGTACTGGGAATTTAAGTAAGAGTATCAAACACAAGTTGTGGTCTATTCATTCATTTATTGATTTATTTGCTTCAAAATAAAGGGTCAGAATAGGTTTCCTTCCATATTGTTTTATCCTTCTCCCAAAACTTCTAAAGCTGATCTTTGTTAATTTGTTTTGTGAATTCTTACCGTGTTTGGTCATTTTGTGTGTATTTGTGAAGGGCATTCACATGTGAAAGTTAGAAGACAGCTTAAAGGGGTTAGTGTTCTCCTCCTACCATGCACACCCCAGATTTAGAGCGTGGATTATCAGTCTGGGTAGCATATGCCTTTATCCACTGTGCTATACAAACAACCCTTTGGTGTGAATCTTTATAGATATTTCTGCTTCTCTCTCTGTTGTTTCTCCCATGGTGCTTTCTTCTTGATTTATAGCAGTATTTATCTAGACACCAAGTTCTACGATTCATGGTTTTAGTGTGTACTGTTATAGAAATATATTATAAATTTTCCTTAATATTTTTTAGTTCCTTTCTCATATCTTTAAGAAAATTCTAATTTTCTATAAGCCATAGATCTTTACAAATTCAATTCTCACAAACTTGATTTACTTATTTTTCACATTAGGATCCCAAATGCGTGGGATTTGTTTTTGCTTACTTGTGATACAGAGAACTAATTAAATTTGTTTCCATATGGAAACCCAAATTTTGTCGGTAACAGTTACTGGATAATATCAATGGGAAGTAGGCTTGTAAGTAGACAACTACTGAAAGTTCAGTTTTCTCTCATGACAGGGAGTGAGGAGGCAGGAGTTCAGGGCCAGTAAGAATACATCCAGGACCTTGCTCTTTCTGTGCTCTGTCCTATGAGCTCTAGCTCCTGAAGGCCATTTCCAGAGGTGAATTCAATGCTGAATCTTCCCATCAATAAGCCCGACATGTGTATGTGACATATACTTGCTTTTGACATTTTTTTATGTTTGTATATGATGGGGTTTTTTGTTTTTTGTTTTGTTTTTGTTTTGTATTTTTGCTTTTTTTGTTTGTTTTTGTTTTTGTTTTTTTGCTTTGCAATGGAAACAGTGTCAACTAATCTTTTAGGGGACTTTTGCCATATCATAAACACTTCCGAGGAAATAAAAAAGGTTATACAGTTTAGAATAGTTAAATTTTACAGTTAGAATACAGTTAAATTTTATTTTTAAATGAGAATATGCAGGTCTACAGAAATCTACAGCATCATCATTTTCTCTTAGGACTAAGTATTTCTAAATATTTAAATTCTTGTCACTTCGTATCTATTTGGGTTAAAGGTGGTATTACTTTGTTTACTGGAATCTTATAGGAATTTACCTTCTCTTCCAGGGGGTATTCAGGCATTTTTCACGCCGATTCAGTTTGAAACTATAGCTGGGTGTAATGCATGGTTTTTGTTGTAGTTCCGGGTAATCAGAATTGATATTGGTGGACATTTAAGCTTGAGCCTTCAATTGTGTTTGTTCATTTCTCAAATATTTCTAGTTCCTGTGACTTCAACAATGGCTTTGATGCCATTCCCCATTCAGGCCAATTCTCAAATCCACTCTAATTGTTGCTAGGTAGTGGCTAGGTAATTGGATTTGTGTTTTGATGACAATGTATTTTTTTAAATTGTGGAGGATGCTTTTTGTACCCTACTTGTTCAGACTATAGTTCTGTAAATATGTTGTTGTTTTTTTTTTCATTTGCTTTGGCTTAGTTTTGAGTCAGTTATTTACCAAGACTCTCTTATCTTCCTCTCCCTTTGTTTCCTTCTGATCCAACCCCCCCACCCCGGTTTGTCTAGTTGTATGTACAATTTCCTACAACTCTGATCATAAAATGCAGGCTATTTTCCTGAGTGCATCATATTTTAAAGAAATTATTGTTTTTATTTTTCTTATCTCACTCAAATTTTCTGCTCATAAAGCAATAGTATCAGTATGCATTTTTCTCCCATGTAGTTCCAATCTCAAGTAAAATAGAACAGTATGAACAAAAACATAGAATTTCTTATTTGGTTTTATTGAGTGCTGCTTGAGAGCATCTACTTGTGTGCCACTTGTTCAAAATTCATAGAAATCCCACCAATCCAATTCAATCTAACTAAGTTATCTATTTTCCTGGCCATATATTTGCATATTTTACCCAACTATTCTATTACTAACAAATGTTCATCGCAATTCCACAACTTCATGATAAGAAATGCAATAGCTAAAATAAAAACTAGGTGATATACATTCACATCCTGGCATTTTAATTGCCCTGTAGTTCTAGGATTAAGAGGCAGAAAGGTCCTACATGAACCCTGGCTTGTGAAGCCAGAGGAATGGTTTAGAGGCTTTAGGAATGCTTTTTGTCCTGTGAAAGCCAAAGAAGGGGAAGTCTAATGATGTAACTCTGTCACCAGCCTATGATGACATCCATCACTACCTGATGATGTTGGTCCTTTGCCACACACAGCACACTTCCCAGCTATCGAGGCTGGAGGTCTCATCATACCCTTGACTCTCATACACAGTTCCTCCAACCCACACACACCCTGAAATTCTTTAAATTTAAATAAAAACCAAAAACCAATGCTTCTCAAATGATTTCATAAAGTATAAAAGGAAGGAATACTTTCAATGCCCTCCTTTTAGTGGTCGCATTACACTGATAGAGAAACCAGATTAAAACACGACCACAAAAAACAGAAGGAAATTACAGACAAATCTCCCTGATAAACACCAACACCGAAATTAAATCCTCACAGATGAAATTCTAGAGCACATCAAAAAGATCATTTATCATGATCTAGCAAATTCAATGTGCATAATTCAGGAAGCAGACTTCACCACAGAGATGGATGCAAACATGGAAATCATGTTATCAACCCAGTAGAAACAGAAAGGGCCTTTTGAAAACCTAACATGTCTTCATGACAAAAACGCTGGAGAGAAAATAGGTGGGAAGAGTGCATTCTCAACATGCTCATGGTTGATCATATACAACAAACATACAATCAACATCATGCTAAACAAGGAAAATCTAAACCATCCTTACTAATATCAGAAGCAAGATAAGGGTGTTTGCCTTGCTTGCTTCTATTCAATGTAGTCCTCAACATCTTAGCTAGAGCAAGAAGACAAAAGAAACAAAGCAGATACTAACAGGAACAGTCAAAATATCCTCATTGCAGATCACTACGACTTTATACATAAAAGACTCTTCCAGAGAACTGATAAACACTTTCAACAAAATAGCAGGAGACAGAATTAACGTATAAAGAAGCAAGAGATTTTGTATATGCCAATGACAGACATATTGAGAAAAGAATCTGAAAAAAAAACCAATCCCATTCCTGACATCCTCAAAAAGTACTACTTTGGAATAAACATAAGAAAGTGGAAGGTGTCTGCTAGGAAACCTTCAAAACACTGAAGAATGAAATTCAGAGACACACGAAGATTGGAAGTCTTTCTACGTTTACAAGTCAGAAGTATCACTACGACTTTATACATAAAAGACTCTTCCAGAGAACTGATAAACACTTTCAACAAAATAGCAGGAGACAGAATTAACGTATAAAGAAGCAAGAGATTTTGTATATGCCAATGACAGACATATTGAGAAAAGAATCTGAAAAAAAAACCAATCCCATTCCTGACATCCTCAAAAAGTACTACTTTGGAATAAACATAAGAAAGTGGAAGGTGTCTGCTAGGAAACCTTCAAAACACTGAAGAATGAAATTCAGAGACACACGAAGATTGGAAGTCTTTCTACGTTTACAAGTCAGAAGTATTAGTAGTATGAACACACCGATCCTACCAAACTCAGCCTACAGATTCAGTGCAATCCCAATCAAAATTTCAGTCCCATGCTTCACAGAGCTAGAAAACAAGAAACAAAAACTTTAAAATTCACAGGGAAACATGAAATACCCACATAGCCAAAAAGCAATCCTGAACAACAAGAATAATGCTGGAGGTGTTATTCTACCAGATTTCAAGGTATACTACAGAGACATAGCAATAAGAGTGCTTTCAACAAATAGTGGTGGGAAGGCTGGATATCTACACAGAGAATAAATTGATTTTTTTCTCATCGCCTTAGTTTCTTTTCCTATTGTTGTGATAGAAAGCAAAACAATACAAAAACAACCTCAGACCAAACCAAACCATAGCAAACCACACCAAACCAAACCAACCACCAACCAAACCACCAACCAACCACCAAAAAAAAAAAAAAAAAAAAAAAAAAAAAAAGACATAGGAAAGGAAGGATTTATTTTGGGTCATGGTTCAGGTTACTATCTGTGGTAGTGGAGAGATCACAATGGTAAGAACCTGAAGAATCTGCTTACCTCATATCCACAGTCAAGAAGCAGCGATGAATGCATACTGCTGCTCCTTTCATGCAGTCAAGCATCCCAGCTAGGGGAAGGTGCTACCCACTGTGGGTGGGTCTTTTCTCTTGAATTGACATAATTAATGTATTCCTCCTCACAGCCACAGCCAGAAGGCTTGCTCCTGTCTTGTTCTAGATACTGTCAATTTGACAACACTGACTATCACAACTATAGAAACCATTGGCCATTCAAACACATAGCATCAATTTTAATGCCCCAATGTCTCGAAAGTTCCTCTGGCAAATGAATTATTCTATTATCCTTAACTGAAGTATGCTTAGTTTTGTGGACATGGGCCTAATAAAACCAGATTTGTGGCAGAATAAATAGCTCGTAGCCAGGTTCCTGATAGAGGCCGTGTTCCCTTCTGAAATCTTGTGAAATAAGCTTCCACTCTCCATGCTTCTCTCAGCAATAGTATTTTTGTTTTGTTTTGTGGTTTTCTTGTTGTTGTTGTTGGTTTTTTTTTTTTTTTTTGGCTCCCATTAGAATAGTCCATTAAGTTCTCTTTATGCCATTCAATGGCTTTTCTATTGCCAAGTTCCAAACACTTTTATATTCTCACAAAACAGTTCCAAAGGCCTAAGAATCACGTGGTCAGCTCTGGCTACACTTCTTGTTACTGATCTCTGTCTTGATTTCTTTTTTTGTTGATGTTGTGGTAAAACACTTGAACACAAGAACGTTAAGGGAGCAATTATTATTTTGGATCACTGTTCCAGGTTACAGTTTATCATGGTGGCAAGTCATAGTGACAGGAAGCTGAAGGAGTTAGTCAGGTTACATCTGGAATAAGGGAGCTGATGGATGTGCTCTGCTGCTCAGTTACTTCTCTCCTATATAACGTCCAGGATCCAAGCCAGGGAGGGGTGTCACCCACTGCGGGAGGATCTTCCCATCTTGAGAGGTACAATTAAGACAATCCCCCACAGGCATGATCAGAATCCATCTTCTGTTGAGTGAACAACACTAACCATCACACCTACCCTATGCAACGATTAATTCCAAAGACTTCAACATAAAACTTGAAACTCTGAAACTGCTAGAGGAAGGACTAGGAACTACAATATAAGATGAAGATATAAGCAAGGAATTTGGAAATAGGACTGGGTTGCTTAAGAAATAAGGCCAAAAGTGGAGAATAGGAATCTGTTAATTTAGTTAAGAGGCAGGTTATGTAGCATGAGAGAGAAAAAAAAACCTTAGCAGCTATATATACATCTGACAAAGGATGGGTTTATACTAAAAAGAACTAAAAATCAAGAAAACAACCCAATTTTTAAAATGAACTGTGGAACTGAAATTTCTCCAAGAAGAAATACAAATGTCTAATAAAGACTTTAAAACGTTTTCAAGACCCTTAGACATCATGAAAATTAAAATTAAAATTACTTCACACAACAGGAATCAGTGTGGAGATTTCTTAAAAGCTAAAAATATAGCTTCCATATAAAGTAGCAATAACACTTCTGGGCATGAAGCCAAAGGATTCTATAACCTATGACAGAGATACTGCACATCTATGGTTGTTTCTGTCTTCACAATAGATGAGTGGTAGAATCAGTCTAAATGTCCTAAATATCCATGGACTGATGAACAGATAATGTTACACACACATGGACAATGGAAATATAACACACACACACACACACACCCCATATGTATGTATGTATATATGTATGTATTGTATTTTACTCAACCATATATATGTATGTATATATATACACACACCATATGTATGTATATATTGTATCATATTCAATTACATATATATATACCTATATATACTTATATACATGCACATATATGTATATGGATTTTATTCAACCATAAAAAATAAACTTTTCAGTAAAGTGGATATAACTGTAAAATACTATAATGAGTATGGTACTATGCCCAGAAAGACAAACCTATATGTTCTCTTTCTTATGGAGATTCTAGCTTTGAATTTTAATATTTTTCTGGTTAGGTTGTAGAAATTGTTATTGAGACCAGCAAGCAAAACAGAGGCATGGATCAGTAGTGAGGCATTAAAAAGGTAAGGGTAAGTAATAAAATTCAGAATATAACAGTAATCGTGGAGAAATATTAGTCATAAAAAATTTAAATGGAGATGGAGGAATAGGGGGTAGGGATGGGGGTACAGGAGAAGGTTTAACAAAAAATTTTAAAAATATAGAAACCTACTATTTTATAAACGAATTTTGAAAGAGCTTGGAACAGAGGTTGGATCAAGCCATTTCCATAAGCCATAGATTTGTAAAGGAAAATCACAATTCCAGATACAGGATACTTACTACTCCATAGCTTATTTGCAGAGAAGTCCTAAATATTCCCACCACACTGTACAGCATCTTCATTGCTCTTTGTTACCCAGCAGAGGTTCAAGGTCAGTCTCTGTGGCTGAAGACACCGCACCCTTGGTTGTAGGACATGGAGAGATCAAGTCTGAACTAAGCTAGATATTTTCTGCAGGTTAAGCTTTCATAATGCTGCCATGTGCTAGGCAGTCTACCGGGAGTTAAAAGACACGGTCAATGTTACCCTACTGTGAACCCTACATGCTATAATACTGATGTGCAATGCAAAATATCCCTGATGGTGAAATAGTGGCATGTCCATTTAGAAAGCAACAAACTGTCTTCTGATTGGATTTGGGACCCAATCCATGGGAGGAGATACAAACCTGAATCTGTAAACCTGGTTACAACCAATGGCCTGAGAAATCCTTAGCCCGGAGTGTGTATGTGTAGCGGGGAGTATTACGATTGTTCTGATAAATGGATGTGCTGCCAAACTGCCTTCTAAATATTTATGTTTATACATATAGACTAGTGACACTCTGAGTCTAGGACAGAGAGCCTCCTTTATGCACTTGGCAACAGGAAATCCATACAGAGACTCATTTCTGGTAAAAGCCTGGAGAAAAAGTGAGTGTTGAGACCTGAGACCCAAGTCAGATTTGCAAGACTTAGGAGACATCATGAAAGAATAGAAGAGCCAGGAGAGAGAAAGAATTCTGTGAAATGTTTCCATGGATACAGAATTGGGTGTTGCCATCATGCGCATGGAAGTCATGGATACTTGAATAAGATGTGTGCTAGCCTGGAACCTTCAAAATTCCATCATAGATAGGACAAAATCACAGAAGTGATCTCCTACCTTTCAGAAAAATAGCATTAGCAGTAAATGGCTGCCGAGGGGAGTTAATGTCATTCTCTTCAAAGGTAATCACTGGTAAGTTGCCCAGGCCTCAGAAAGTAACCCCTACCCAAGCTCATAGAGCAAGCAACTGCAAATAAACTCAATGGAAAAAAACAGATGACGTGGAAATTGTAGGGGGGCTAATTGAGAAGGCATTAAGTGGAAGGAGGGGAAAGATAGGAGACGGTAAGGGGCTAAATATACATCACAAATTGTCAGAAATAAACAAAAATTTGAAACTAAAATTTGGGAAAATATATTCTATTTTTAAGACATAATAGTTGTTATAAAATTTTATACCTTTTCCATCTTATTTCTTATACCTTTCTATATGCTTTAAAAGTGAATTTTGAAGTTTACTTTTAATGACCTGTTAATTCAAAGCCTTACAGTTCCATCAACGAAGCTATTGATTCTATAAAATATTTCCATGGTATGTATTTTTCATTATATTTTTATCGCTATTGGTTGTCAGCTGTGCTATAGCATCCTTCTTGTTGTGATAAGCACCATGACCAAAAGCAAACTGGAGAGGAAATAGTTTATTTGCCCTACAGGTTACAATCCACCACTGAGGGAAGCTGGGGTCAGAGCTCACAGAAGGAAGCTGAGAGCAGGAGCTGGAGGAATAACTACTACTAACTGCTTCTATTAAGCAACCATTTTTATATAGCTAGGCTCAAATTTCCAGGGCTGGAACCACCCACAGTGATCTTGTCCTCCTAAACCAATCAGGAACCAAGAAGATGGCTTCCTACAGATATGCTGATAGGCCTCTGCAATTAAAGGGTGCCCTCAACCCACTGCTTGAGACTCCATCACTTGGTTATGCCAAGTTGACAGCTAAAACTGACTAAAAGAAGTTAATTTGTGGAGAAATCTGCTAGGAAATGCTTGCATCTGTTGTTGAACAGTTTTCCTGTTGCCTCTCTTGGGCCACAAATAGCTCACCTGTCACACATTCTTTATTAGCACCTTGACTTTGGGTGACTGTAATGGGTAATCTTGGTTATCAATTTTGTTGGACCCAAAGTCAATTAAGATATACGCCTTAGGGTGAATATGTGATAATATTTCCCAGAGAGAGTATCTGAGGTCAGGGAGAAATTCCTCCAGAGTGGGCAGCATCTTCTTGTGACAACCCAAATACCAAGTGGTGGGCTCCCTTTCTTGCACCTGCCTTTGCTCCTTGCTGTTTACTGTGTCCACTCTACTATTGCTCTTGCCATCCTTTGGCCTTCCAATTTTCACCAGTGGTCTTTAGTAATTCTAGGAATAATTCTCCAGGCCTTGTTCCCAAACTGAAAGTCTGAGGGAAGTGCTTTTTTAAAAATTTTTATTAGATATATTTCTTTACTAACATTTCAAAGGTTATTCCCCTGCCCGGTTTCCTGTCCATAAGCCCCCACTGCCTTCCCTCCTCCTTCCCCATACGGGTATTCCCCCATGCATCCCCCTTTATTGCCCCCCCCAACATTCCCGTGCACTGTGGGTCCAACCTTGGCAGGACCAAGGGCTTCCTTCCCCTTTCCCTGGTGCCCCAACAAGGCTATTCTCTGCTACGTATTCAGTTGGAGCCCTGGGTCAGTCCATGTATAGTCTTTTCGGTAGTGGTTTAGTCCCTGAAGCTCTGGTTGGTTGGCATTGTTGTCTTTATGGGTTGCAAGCTCCTTCAACTCTTTCAATCCTTCCTCTAATTCCTCCCAAGGGGGTCCTATTCTCAGTTCAGTGGTTTGCTGCTAGCACTGACCTCTGGATTGGACATGCTCTGGATGTATCTCTCAGTAGAGAACTATATCCGGTCCCTTTAAGCATGCATTTTCTAGTTTTGTCAATCTTATCTAGTTTTGGTGACTGTATATATATATGGGCCACATATGGGGCAGGCTCTGAATGGACATTCCTTGAGTCGCTGCTCTAAACTTTGCTTCCATATCCCCTCCTATGAATATTTTCCCCCTTTTAATAAGGAGTGGGAGCATCTGCATTTTGGTCATCCTTCTTCTTGAGCTTCCTGTGGTCTGTGGATTGCATCTTGGGTAAATCAAGCTTTTGATGAACATGAAGCATCCTTCCTTATCTTTTTTGATGACTTTTGGTTAAAAGTCAACTTTATTTGGTGTTAGAATGGTACAACTCCAATGGCATTGTTGTTTTTATGGGGTTGCAAGCTCCTTCAGCTCTTTCAATAATACTTCCTCTAATTCCCCCCAAGGGTGTCCTATTCTCAGTTCAGTGATTTGCTGCTAGCATTGACCTCTGTATTGGATATGCTATAGATGTGTCTCTCGGGAGAGATCTATATCCGATCCCTTTCAGCATGCTATTTTCAATGGTCAGAAGAGTGGGGAGAGATTTTTTTATTGTCCACTCAAGATAGTACCATGGCTTTGCTTTCTTGCTCTAGAAGCAGAGTCTATTCTGGGTCTTTGCTGGATATGACAACTGAAACTCCACTCACCTGAGCAGGTATGAAGGTCCTATCCTTAGGACATGTCTTATATTCATTTACTCAACCATGTGCTGTTATCTGTTCCTCTTTTAAAGTTCTTAGTTTTATATACCATAAAGGTGTAAGTCCTATAGCTTAGTGATACTCATGTGTAGATGTAAACCTCAGTCATCATATAGGAAAAACATAAGCTTTATTTATTGTCCTTCTCCATCTCAATCAACACCATCTTGCGCCTTGACCATTCTACTGACGTGTTCTTGAACCTCGACTTAGCAGAAGCATGCACATCTTTGTTTTAAGCTTCTTTTACCAAGTATATTAGGGAGATGCTATTGTGTCTTACATATAACAAGCACACCATTCGCTTTGATACTGAGTAGCCTGCTGAAATGTGCATATGGCAGGCTGCAATCTTTTTTTCTCTTGAAAGGAACTGGGACAGTTTTCCAGTTTGAGCATATCATTAATAAAACATATATGAGCATTTTTGCAGACGTCTTTTTCATATGCTGTATGAGTAGACAAGTTAGGCTTAATTTAATTTTCTCACTTCAGCTTAGGAAAACTGTTTTGCTTTACAACATTGCTATCGTCAGGCTTCACCCATCCACAAATAATAGATTCTTTGGGAGGTCATGGTTTATTTTGTTTAATTTATTCCCCTATGTTGGTTTTTTTGAGACACTTATCATAGGCTGGCCCTAACTCTTGATGTACTCAGATAAATTAAATAAGATATGTAGGATGACTAAATCTTAAACATTCCATGATACAAGGACAATAACCCTAATTTATAAGACGAACCTGTAACGGTCTAATTCTTGATTTGTGTATGTTATCCTTCTATAATGGCCCCATCCCCATGGACCGTCAGGACTTGCTTAGTATTCATTCCTTTCCCGTGCTTCCCTGGATCTCAGACGGCAGTCATTGCTCCCCTTCCCTGTGTACTTTGCAAACAATCTATAATAATTACACATATGGAATATGGGCAGCATCCGCCCCCTGTCCAAAGCTGTGAGCACTGATGTTCTATTCACATTTATGGCCTGGCTCTGGTAAAGAGTTTGAGCCCATAATTAGTATTCCAAAAATATTCAGGGGACATGAATGAAAGAATAAATGTCTCCCCAAGTAGACACAGTGGCCCTGAATTAAATTTGTTTCATCTCATAGGCACAAAATAAATGTCATTACCAACCAATTTATGATCAAGTAAGAGAGCCCTTGATTGATACCTTGAAGCACTTATAAAACAAGCTTGACAAAACAAGAACAATCCATTTCTAGGGGTTTGAAAGGAAAGTCTCTACCTCTTTCTCAAAAAAGCAATTCTTTCTCTAAATTCTACATAAATGGCACCAGTTATGCTACCTTAAAACATAGAAGCCCAGTGGCGGGGGGCACAATAGCACAGGGAGAATTGTTTGTGTATTCTTCATAAATGATGCACTTACCTTAAGTTGAGAGCACATGTGCGTGCACACACACACACACACACACACACACACACACACACACACACACACACATTCAATGTTGCTGTAGACACTAGAGGCTTTAAAAGACTCAAAGTTCTTCTATTCTTCTTTTCCTCCTCCTCTTCCTCCTTCTCCTCTTCTTCTCCTTCTGTATTTATTTCTTGGGAAATCAGAATACATAGGGTTGGGTTGAAACTTTTGAATTCTACCTCTTACAGACCCAGGACTGTTTATACTTCACTCTCTTAAATCTGCTCCTCTGCAAAAGAACAAACTCTGACACTAAATGAATAAATAATCTGCCTTTCTGATGGTCTCCTGACCCCCTTTTGGGGTAGCAAGCTTCAGGATTGAAATATCTGTAAATATATGTGCGTTTGTATTTTGTAATGTGATTTCCTTTTGGAGTTTGTAAAGAATAACAAAGCTTGAATTCTTCCTAGGAAGCTGCCTGAGGAAGGGTTTCCTCATCCTCTTTTCTGTGAGTTCCGTCTTTGAAGAGCAAACCCCCTCTGCGGAGATGTGCTACTATTTCAATGTCTTGAGCCATCTTGCTCTGCATTAGGAAGGGCACAGACAAATGGACAGCTCCCGAATAAACCATCTTTGGTCCATAGCCTCATTTACAGTTCTCTCACTGACAGAGACGATGCTAGTCTTCATGTACTCAGAGAAATGGTAGCTTTGTTTTACTGCTATTACTGCTGTCTCGGGCTTCTTTCATCTTGGAATGTCCAGGTTGAAAGGAAGCAAACAGATCCAACTCCCCAATCACATGCCCCAAACACAGTAAAGGGCAGCTTCTATAAGTGTTCCAGTCAGCTAAGTTTGAGCATCTTCAGAAGTGGCTACCTCTGTGAATTGCCTCCTTCTCACAAATGATGCCCCAAACTAGGCACCTGGGCAGGACACCAGAACTAGTCAGAACTTTTTTCCATCAAGAACTGGCATCTAGCTCCCTATTGGTTAAGTCTGACTTTCTTGTTCAACTGGCTTTGATCTATGTGCTACATAGCAAATGGAATGGAAGCAGAGGTTTGCAAAGTGCCTGCACATGAGGGTGCCTCAGTGTACTGACTGGTTTTGTTTGTCAATTTGACACAGCTGGAGTTATCACAAAGGAGCCTCCCCTGAGGAAATGTCTCCATGAGACCCAGTTGTAAGGCACTTTCTCAATTAGTGATCAAGGTGGGGAGGACCCAGCCCAATGTGGGTGGTTCCATCCCTGGGCTGGTAGTCCTGGGTTCTATAAGAAAGCAAGCTGAGCAAAACAGGGGAAGCAAGCCAGTAAGTAACATCCCTCCATGGCCTCTGCATCAGCTCCTGCTTCCTGACCTGTGTGAGTTCCAGTCCTGACTTCCTTTGGTGATGAACAGCAACATGGAAGTGTAAGCTGAATAAACCTTTTTCTCCCCAACTTGCTTCTTGGTCATGATGTTTGTACAGGAATAGAAACCCTGACTGAGACACTCAGTAATTGCGTTTGTCACCCAGATGACCTGGAAAATTAGCTTTATGACTGGACACAACATAGATGTTGGGAAAGCAACTGGTAAAATAACCTGTTAGGTCAGCTGTGGTGAAACAGTTGGCACAGTTGATATCTGGAGCAATGACAATTGATAGAATACAGATAAATTCTGGATCTGAGAAGGTGTTGGCTTCTCTCTCACCTATGGCTAATACTCTACATGCCAAGGAGTCACACAATAAGGAAGTGTAAGCTGTTTAGTTTAAATGCAGAATTTGGGAAAGGTGGATACCCCAGGACTCACTAGGGTGGAAGACTGAAACATATTTTACACCTGTCTTGAGAAGGCAACAGATTCTCAGGAAGAAATAGCCTTGGGCAGAATGACAAAGGCAAGATGTATGAAAGCACAAAGTCAGATATGTTACAGATGTAACTGGTAGCTTTGCTCCTGTTCCACCAGTTCCAGTGTCAATATTGAGATTTGATACTTTTTATGAGGGAAGTGGGACCAGATACGAACTCTAAAAAGTGATTAGGGCACTGCCCTTACAAATGTATTAATTTGTTCACGTGATTAATAGACTAATGGGCTATCTGAAGAGTGGATATGTTGTAAAAGCCATGTGTTTCTTGTTACTTGACATGTGGCTCCCAACAGTGCCTTAGGAGTCTGTTTGCAAGGAGAACATCATTAGATGTGCCCTTGCAACTTTGGGCTTCACCCATGACAAAATAAACTTCTTTTTTGAATAGTTTATTCAGCATGTGGTAGTCTGTCAGCAACAGAAATGAACGAAGCTGAGAAAATTGAAGTCAAACATTTAAATCACTCATCTTTTGAGCTTACAAAATGGGTAGGGGAGAATCAGTCTGTGCTTTGCTCCACGTCTGTAATTTTCAGCCCAACTCACTTGTCAAAAAGCCTTTGCCCTTAACCACGGATCTCAAGGAATATCCTGTAAAGTCAGTGTTAAAAGTACTCTCATTCTATACAATCATTCTTTAAAGCTACTTGCTAGAACCAAGTCTTTACAAACAGTTACACATGATGGCAGCAAAACAGCTGCAACCTACCGTCCCCTCCACAGAATCACTGTGAAGCCAGGAAGAATTGTCAGAACCAGTTTTGTTAGAGACGTGGAAGGTAGTCCACGGTTTATAGCAAGCCTGCAAATGCTGAGTCAAGAATAAGGCAAGCCAGGCATGGAAGTGCTTGCCTGAAATCCCATCGCTCAACACGGTGAGGCAATAAAAACCCTTGAGATCAGCCCGAGTAACAAGGTATGTCTCAAACCAACAAAATCAGAAGCATACAAAAGTTTGATGTCATTTTCAATGGGAAGGAGAGTGTGTGTAAACCTTTTATTTGCTCTTTCTTTGTCCTTCCAATAGAAATGTCTGGAAGCCTGGAAGCTATAAAAATTAGAGCATAGGGCAGAAAAACAAGAGATAAATCAAAGCTAAAAATCACTTTGTAATACTGGAAAAATATAAGAGCCTCCATCTCGAACAATGAAGCTACAGAGATCAAAATTACCTTAATCAGGAGTGAAAGTAGAAACTCACAGGAACAAAAAACATCACATGGTACTAGCATGGCCACGCCCTCTCCCACTGACCATGTAACCTGAATGAAATGGATTCCAAGAAACAGGCAGCACATATGCCCACTGAGGAAGAAACAGAGACACCTTTTTTTAAAACCTGTGATGTCAAAATGGCTAATCCAAACAACAGTTAAGAACTAGGTTTATTATTGCTGTAACTATACATATATACCTTTTTCTCCATGCAGATTACACAGCACATTCTTGGGCTAGGTAACCACCAGAGAAAAAGCCTTCAGTACAATTTCACATTGATTTTTCTGTATTATGCATCCAAGGTACAAGGTGTGTTCAGCCATAGGGTCTATATTATCACAAATCCTGCTTAAACTCTTCCACATATTAGAAGAAAGGAGATCATTTATTTACTGGCAGTTGGTCACAGGGACCAACATTCCACAATCACACAGACATACAGGGACATCAAAGATAACCATGAGAAAGTATTTACAATTAGTGTAGACTCAATATTCTCAAAAAATGCTAGCAAATTAACTATGACAGCATATTGAAAGAATCATAAATCATGACAAAATGTCATTTACTCATTTATTCATTAAATATTAAGGTGTCATGATGCACAAAACTCTATGAATGTAATAAGCTTTACCCTCCTCTTCTCTGTCCTTGAACTCATCCAGAGTGAGCCTGCCTCTCCTGTCTCCTAAGGTCTGTCCTCTTTTACTCCAGGATCCATCTGTCCTCCCTCCACCTGGCTGATCCTGTGACTGTACTGGATGCTCACTCTCTGGTCATTAATGAGTACTGAGAAGTGACAACTTGTCCTTGTCAAGCTTTGCACCCCACAACAAGCAATGCTGTAGCAAATGGAACGTAACCTCCAGCAGTGGTAAGATCACTAAAGAACAGAAAAGAATAAAATATACCATTAAACTATAGCCCGACATTTTCTCCAATATGTATAGCCAAATGCATCCAGGTTTCTGAGACAAGGGCATGTATGAAATAAAAAAAGTTCTTCCTAGGGACCAAATTATATGGCAGTTATTAAGAACCTAAGGTAAATAGAGTTTGGAGGCCCATGATCAATTTTTATTTTTACATTAACGGCTTTATGAAGGGACACATTTACTTTTCTAATTTTAAAGAAGAAAGCTGAGAATGCTTTGTCCCCCTCAAATGGAAGTGGCATCAATCATGTGCCACGTAAGAAGGTTTAGTTCAGTGACAAAATATGCAACAGAGTACCCACAGATTACAGTGGAGCTGAGATATTTATTACTATGGCTTAGTAACTTCTATGCACCTTTTTCATTCAGGTTTGCTTAGATGCACAAATATGTGTCATGGTGGGATTGCCACCTACAACACTCAGGACAATACCATACTGTGTATAGGACTGTGTACGCTCTATCATGTTAAGATAATGATGGATTAACTCAACAGTGCAGTCCTCAGATTCTACCTTAATCAGTTCAGGCCCAACAGTATTAGTCTAAGCATGCAGGGCTTCACTTTCAAGAATTAGCCTATGGCAAATAAAAGCTCAACCTAGCCACTTTTCCTATTGATGCTCCTTTGCTCTACTTCCGTAACTGTCACCTTAGCCATCTCTGTCTTTGAACAAGATTTGTGCTGTGCTGTGTTCCTGTGGCCTTTGCTTCCATTCTTTGCTAATGATGTTACATTTTTAACTACGGAGTTATGAAGAGATGGAGGATAAAGATTAGGATGCTGGACCATGGTAAAGTTGATTGGCTTCTTAGGAAAACTTAGTTCTCCTACCCATTCCTTCTATTGTCAACATCAGCCATGGTTCTGACTAGAAAGCAGCTTTCATCTGAATGTGTAGTTGAAGGATTCGGGCACTAGATGGCGAGTCAGTCCAAGTCATGGATGACTATTCAAAGTTTGAGGGCAAAGAGAGGGGTCAGTCTTTGTAAGAAAGTAAACAAGGGAAATTTAAAATTAAAAGTCTACAGGATGACCTCTTGAGAGTCCAGTCATACCAGGGGTAATGACTATTCTTGGTTGTCAATTTGACTACATTTGGAATTAAGTGGAACTTCGTGGCTGGGCACAGAATTATTTGAAGTGAGAAGATAACTTTTAACCTAGATCTCGAGGTGGGAGTTTCCACCTTTAATCTGGGCCACACCTTCTGGTGGTAGACTATTTAAAGGACATGGACGACATGATTTTTTTGTTGTTGTTGTTGTTTTTGGATTATGCTCTTCATTGGCATTAGAGCCTATTTGGAATCTAGTATATACTGAAGACCAGCTGGAACAGTCAGCCTTATGGACTGGAAAAACGTGTGTGTGTGTGTGTGTGTGTGTGTGTGTGTGTGTGTGTGTGTGTGTGTACATATATATGTGTGTTTATATGTACATATTCTTTTGATGAATTCTGTTCCTCTAGAGGACCCTGGTTAATACACCATGGTAACAAAACTCCTCAGTCTACCCCATTACTTCTCAAAACACTACAATATCAAAACAACACAAGAACCACAACGTAGTACTGTCTCACAGATGATCTTCTGCACTTCAATTTTAAAGTATTTATAAAGGGTTGGTTAAAATATGGAAAGGAATCATTGTCCTAAAGGCTCAAACTATGAATAGACTTCTGGCAAGTGCTGACCCAGAGAATGTACTGTGCAGTAAGGGTACACACTTCAAGGATGGCCACTGGCCTTTGCCTCTTCTTCTAAATGGCAACCTTGGTCTCATCAGAACTCATATCCTTAGTCCTTAGAGATCACAACCCATTGGTCAAGGATGGTGCGACCCTGATTCTCTGGAGGTTGACTCTCTATCTGAGAGGTCACTGGGAGGGACTAGCCACAGGGTCTGGGTCATCAGTATCCACTCTCCAGAGTAGGGATCAGTAGAAGGAAGTTCAAGAACTTGCAATCCTTGCCTGATTCCCAGTGCTCTGGCTATGCAGCGCATGGTATCATGGATCCAATTTTTATTCTAGGCATGCAAGAATGACTTAGAGGGAGTGGGAATGTCAAACTCTCTAGGATTCATCAGAATAAACATGAGGGGATATCTAGAGGAGTGAGAGGAGAACCTGTGTTGTGCATGAATTTAGTTGCATGGATCTAGCCTCTTTCCAGTATGTTTTTTTTCTTCTTTTCATCTTTGATGCCATTCCCTGGGCTATCTTCAGTCACATCCTGCTGCATGGCACTTCTAGATGTGGTGGTTAGCTTTCATTGTCAACTTGACACAATCTAGAGTCATCTGGGAAGAGGAATTAATTGAGAAATTGCCTAGATCAGGTTGTACTGTGATCAGGTCTTGATTGATGATTGGGAGGACCCAAGGATAGATGGCAGCATCCCTAAGTGGGTGAGTCTGACTGCATAAGGAAGCTAACTAGGATGAGTCAGAAAGCAGTGGTCCTCCATGCTTCCTGCCTGAAGGTTGTTGTCTTGAGTTTCTGCCTTTACGTCCTTCAATGATGTGCTGATGTGCCGTGACCTGGCAGTGTAAGCTGAAATAAACCCTTTCTTCCCCTAATTGCCTTTAATCATGGATTTTTATCACAGCAATTGAAATCAGGCTACTCCATAGTGCTAAGTAAGGAATCTTCTTTCTTCTTGTTAGACTTTAAATCCCAGGCTGCTGTGTGGCACACCAGCTGGGTCAAATGGGCTATTGTTGTTGCTTCTGCTGCCACAAAATACCTGGCAAAAGCAACTTAAGGAAGGAAGGGATGGCTATTTTGGCTCATAGCTTGAGATGGCACAGTTCATCACGGTGGGCAAGGAGCATAGCAGTTGGAGGCTGATCATACTGTATCACAGTAAGGGCGGAAAAGAGAGATGAATGCTAACACTCAGCTGGCTTTTCCACTTTCCCCTTTTAATTCAGTCTGGGAGCCCAGCCTGTTAGACGGTACCATCGACATTTAGGTTTGACCTTTCCCCACTTAGTTACAACTTTCTAGAAAGAGTTTCATATACATGCCCAGAAGTAAGCACCTGAGGTGGCTCTCAACCCCATCAAGTTGATTATTAAGATTAACCATTAACATGGTGTCTCAAAAATGTATTTCCACCTAGAACCCATCAGTGAAGCCTTCTTTGTAATGTGTTTACAGACAGAATAAAGTGAACAATTTTCATACAAGATCTCCTGAATGACCCACGTAGCCCTAAATCACCAAGTATCTTCATGAGAAAAGAAGTCACAAGGGGAGATAAGAACAACGTTGCCACAGAGTGGGAAGCCAAAGATGGTTGATGGCCATGGAAGATTCCCTTCAGAATGTCCAGGAGGAAGGAAGGGCTGCTTGTCAAGACCTTGAGTCCAAACTTTGCCTTAAAACCTGCCAGAGAATGAATTTAAGCTAAGAATGAATGCTAAGGTTGGGGTAATTTTGTCACAGTTCTTTCTCCCCAACATTTCCCACAGCATCCATATCAAGTTGTTCTAAGGTCTGCTGTACTCTCTGGCTAGCTCAGCACAAGAAATATCAGCTCAACTCTGCTGAATGAATACACAAATGCAAATTTGCTGATGATGTAATAGCCGGTATTTGTGTAAAGTATATTAACTTGGGAAGTCATATAGGTTAGACATTTTGGACAGGCATGCTGTCTAACATTAGCATTTTTTCACACTATGTCTCTGTTTATGGGATATGAAATTGGTTCTAACCTTGCCCAGTAAAATCTATGTAGAAGTTGATGGTGGTAGTGGTGGTGGTGATGATGATGGTGTGTGCGTGTGTGTGCTCACAACTGCTTACAGACATGGGTGTACATGAGAAACAAGCATAACTCTTGGACAGAGTGACGTCCAACACCCATCTATATCTTGTGCAGATGACAGCATGTCTACCATAGTTCTAGGGATGCTGGGCTTGGGAGAGATCTGCAGAAAGACTGGGTCTCCCAAACTGATCTGAACCTATGCACATAAACTAATTTATACAATTTTTTTCTTATCCTTAGCTTATTTCATATACTTAATTATTAAATCCTTAGGAAGTAGACAGAAAAATCTGTCTCCTACAGTGGAATGAGGAACATGTTTTTGAGTGTTATACCCTGACTTGCATTCCCCACTTAAGTAGTGGACTGGGTCTTCCTGTGCTCTCTGCCGAGGCCCTACACTCAGTCCGTTCACTGTGCTAGTGTGGAGTAGTCGGCCTTCCTGTCTACAATGTTTGGCAATATGTTCAGTCTTCCAAGAATCTTCTTATTCCCTTTTACAGGCCTCTAATGCCTCCATGATCAAGAAAAACAGATGTTTCTCTAACATCCAATAAGAGCAGGAGTCATATTTAGTAAACAGAGGACAGAGCAAACTGGCTATCACTAAGGACACATCCTCAGGGTTCTGCTAAAATAGAGTTTCTTTGAAACCAAACAGACAGTTAGCGCACAGTGAAGGTACATGGGCAGCATTAGGCTAGATCTAGTGTCTCAAATAGTAGAAAGATTCTTGATTGAGTAGACAAGCACAGTAAAATGCAGGGCACTTGTTTGTCATGGCTGAAATTTGCCTTCAGCAGAAGCAGATGGGTAAATTGGCTACACAGAGGTAGTCTTGAGATGGGCTGCACCCCACATGTCAGGCTTCAAGGAGCCCCTCCCAACTCTCTCCCCAGTTACAGGGACCATGCTCCGAGCCTGCAGCAGCACTGGCGATGCACAGATATCTGCAGTACATCCGGTCCCCAGGGATCTCTCGGCCCAGTTTATTTAAACAATGACTTTTGAGCAGATTATTAAGTAGCAGTTTGTTTGTAAAAGGCAAAAGCATTATATAATCAAGGTATGCCGCTCTTTGTCTCTAAGGAGAAGATACCTACATCTGGGCTTACGAAGTATGAGCTACTGTGAGAACATTAAGTCATCCTTGGAAAATTGGAGCAGAGGAGAGTGTCTGCATCTGCCAAATTTTAGATAATTCCAATGTAGAGCATTCCAAATGCTCTTTATGAAAAGGATATGGAATCCAGAAACCCCTAAAACATTTGTAGAACTAGAACATTTGGCCAGTTCATTTCTTTAAAATATTTATTTTACATGTGGGGCAGTATACATACATTTCTACAGATACCTACAGAAGGCATCAGATTCTCCTGGACTTGGAGTTACAAGGAGATCTAAGTTGTGTGAGATGGGTACTGGGAACTGAGCTCATGACCTCTGCAAGAACAGTATGTGCTCTTGACTATTGAGCCATTTCTACGTATTCTGGCTAAATTCCTTTCTGATCTACTAATCTATCAGCACACTCGTTTTGTTGACTGTATATTTTAATGTCCATAATTTAGAGAATACAAATAACTTAAAGAACAAAGAACAGTTAACAGAAATAAAGTTATATCACTGACATAAAAGACAATATGTGTTTTCACAGGGAAGATGTTGAGCATAGGTGTTCTGAGGAAATTGAAAGTGGCAGTCACTGAACCACAGATGCATAGCTGTCATGGAGGGTTAGTCTCAGGATCCCCCATGGAAAGCAAACTCTGTGGATGCTCAAGTCCCTTATATAATGGTGCCGTTTGCACAGAGAACTAAGGTCTACCCCCCTATGTTGTCTATCATTTCTAGATTATTGGAAATGCTGGATACATCAGGAATGCTATGTAATTAGCTTCCACACTGTGTTGTTTATGGAAGAGAGACACAAAAATCTGTAGATGCTCAGTGCAGACTCTTTTTTTTCTTTTTATTTGCTGCTGCAGATCTTCTCCAGCTACGGTCGGCTGAATCCGGAGATGCAAAAGCTGGACGCAGAGCACTCGTCTACACATATTTATTGGCAGGAGTTTGCAAACTGGAAAAAGGGGGGGGGATGGTTCCTGGATGAAGCTGTAGAGAAGCTGACTGGAAAATAGGACAACGTGAGTGTTATTCAACTTTTGAGGCCACTGGGTGCGTATTACACAAGACTATATCACCCTAGGTATCATGGCTCAAAAACAGATACAAAGGGGTGCTAGGGTACTGTGTTCCGGGTCGGTGGTCTGGTTTCTCAGAGGTCAGTGAATCAACTGCTTCTTATCCTTGGAGGACCAAGTCACTCAGGCTTGTCATCTAGCAGGGGAATAGCTCCTGGGTCCCACCTCAGCTGGGCAGAAGCACTGCACACGCAGCAGATAATGCTGTGTAACAGTCTGCTCCTGAGATGGGAAAGTCCACATGCTATCAAACCCCATCCCCAATCTCCTGACCACTCCAGCTCTAACTTGACCTGGCTAGCTTAAGCACTCTAGAGACAGAATGGACCTGTGCTGTAGCAGAGCTCTCCCCTTAAGACTGATCTCATCAGTGGCTAGGACTTGTATTGAGGCTCTGTTTGGAGCATCTCAACTTAATACTCATCCTTTACTGTCTGAATTCTGATACTATTATATTCAGGGCTTGCTGTCTTGGGAGGAAGCGCTTTTGCGAAATCAGCATATTCCCAAAGGCAGTCTACACCTGAGAGTCCCTACCCCAAACATTTGGGAGTCTCACTGTGGACGATTCTTCACCTTCTCTGCTCACTAGACTGCAGAGACAGATTCCAGACAACTAGTCCCTGACCTGTACCCTAAGCATGCTGACTTTCTCCCACTCGCCAGTCCTAAGCCTGCTTGCCCATCTGTGCTGGCTGGTATTACGTCAACTTGACACAAGCTAGAGTTATCTAAAAGGAGGGAACCTCAAATGAGAAAAGGCCTTTGTAAGATCCAGATGTAAGACATTTTTTAAATTAGTGATTGCTGGGGAAGGGCCTAAAACATTGTGGGTGGTGCCACCCCTGGACTGGTGGTCCTGGGTTTTATAAGAAAGCAGGTTGAGCAGGCCATGGGGAACAAGCCAGGAAGCATCATCCTTCAATGGCCTCTGTAGCAGCTCCTGCCTCCAGTTACCATCCCTGCTTGAGTCCCTGTCCTGGTTTCCTCAGTGATAGACTACAATGTACAAGTTAAGGCCAATAAACCCTTTCATCTCCAACTTGCTCTCTGATCATGGTGCCTAATCACAGGAGTAGGAACCCTAAGACACCAACCTTGGCCACTTATTCTTCTTGAAGATGTCGAAGTTCAGGGTGTAATTCTGTCTTCCCTGTGCAGCCTTTGGTTTGTAACCAATCTGTGCTTCCAGATTTGTCCCCTGACTTCTTTTGATATGTGTGAGTAAATGGAACTCTTCCAGTGACAATTGTCTTGAGATATTAACCTTACCCAATACTGAGATATTACCATACCCCAAGGAGCAAAAAAAAAAAAAAAAAAAAAGGTTCTGTTGTAAATTTTAAAAAAGGCTGCCTTTTACCCTGCCATGTCTGCCGCTGCAGTGCCCCAAGATATCTGATAGATATCTTAATCTCATTTAGCTGTCTCACCGGCTCTGCTCCATCCCATATCACACTGCAGAAGGCCTCTCTCTGAGTCTGGCAGCAATCTCTCTACCCATCCAGTTCCCAAGGCAGGCTGCCACCGTGGCAGAAACACACAGCCTAACTCCATGGTGGCTCAGTGTTCCAGCCACCACATGCTCTCTTAAACTTAAATTGCCACATGAAAAAACACACAACACAATAATCTTTGATCCGATTGATAAGACATAATTGCCCACCTAAACATACAAAGCCCTGTACATATCCATCCCTTGAGAATATTCATAACAACGTGTAAATACACAGAATGGAATCTTAACGTCAGCCTCCATGTTCTCCACCTCTCTCTCTCTCTCTCTCTCTCTCTCTCTCTCTCTCTCTCTCTCTCTCTCTCTCTCTCTCTCTCTCTCTCTCTCTCCTCCTCTTTCTCCTGCCCATCCTTCCTTCTCTTCCAATGACAGGCCTCGTTCTATCTTGTACCTGCCTTCACCTTATAACATCCTACAGGGTCCTACCATCTAATATGTCTTTAGGAAGGGTAAAATGAAGCTGTGATAGTCAGGGACCACCGCACAGGCTCTGTACCCTTGATCATTAAACAATAAGACTCCAATATAGGTAACACCACTATGCCAAGTTAAATATGAATACTTCAGTATTATAGATACCAAACGATTTGCTGAAATTCACATGTCACTTATATACGGACTAGTACTTAACATTATAAATTACTCACATGTATCTTTTCCTAATATTACATCATTTAAGGCAGTGCTTCTCAACCTTCCTAATGCTGTGACCCTTTAATACAGCTCCTCATGTTGTGGTGTTCCCACCCATAAAATCATTTTTGCTGATAGTTCATAACTGTAATTTTGCTATTGTTACAAACTGTAATGTAAATAACTGAGTTTTGTGATGGTCGTAGATGACCCCTGTGAAAAGGTTGTTTGACCTCCAAAGGAGTGACAATCCACAGGTTGAGAACCACTGCTTTGACGGATTCTTACATCCTGGCAATGAGCATTTTAAGATTTATTATTCTTAAAACAAAGCCATCTATATAACTCGCCATTTCTTTTTTGTCACCCAGCAAGTAACAAGCCACATTTAAAAGACATTCACCCTTTTCACACAGACCTTCTACTTAAAGTTGGGTTAAATTATGCAGGTAAGAGTTTTATAGCTTTCCAGCTTCCTATGAAGAAGCTGCCAAACTGCTAATTATCCCTTCAAGGAAAAAAATATATATTTGTATCATAATACTTTGCTTCATCCGGGTTAAACTGCCATCATGACAGTATGATTGGGGAACCTTCTCCTCTGTATAATAATGCTCTGAGATGTTTATGTAGATATCAAGAGGGGGAAATATATGGATTCCTAGGTTAGAAACTGTGTGTTAATTCAGTCCTTATGTAGCCTGAGACCTTTTGGGTGCTCTGTTTTTTAGACACTATGGATGCTGAAATAAAAAAGTTTATGTGGTGTTTAAAGTTCAGCCCAGGAAGTATGTGAGGAGGGAGAGCAGAAGAGAGCCACGAGCCTGATTTGAGATCCAGTAGAGCAGGGCCACAGGCGCACTGAGGAACTGGGGTGGTTGTCTGCTGGGAAACAGACATTGCTGACGACTGCTAGTGGCCAGATCATAGAGGTATAGGAATGAGAAGCGGGATGTGTAAATATTACGTCTGGCACTACAAGGACGACACTCAAGGATGTGAGCTGGGTGCTGGTGTGAGAAGAGTTTGATCTTAGAAAAATCAATGTGGCTGCTGTGAAGCTGATGGGTGGAAAAAGCTGGAGGCCGGGCAGATGGAGAAACCTCAGAGGTACTGAGAGGGTAAAATAGGCAAAATTCCAGAGGAAGGCCATTGCATCTGTGAGCAAAGAGGAACCACCCTAAGGTTTCTGGGTTTGGCTGTGGAACTATTTGGATGCAGGAGACACAGGGCAAGAGTTAGGCAGTGGTTCTCAACCTTCCTAATGCTGAGACCCTTTAATGTGGCTCCTTATGTTGTGTTAACCTCCAACCATAAAAGCCATTTTTGTTGCTACTGCATAGCTGTAATTTTGCTACTGTTATGAATTTTAATGAAAATATTTTTGGAGATAGAGGTTTGCCAAAGAGGTCACAAACCATAGGTTGAGAACCCTGCATTTGGGGTTCTTGCTGATGGAGAACAAGTGAACAAAAGATAGGGAATTAGTGATGTCTAAATACATTTGGGATTGCCTGGTGAAGGGTCAACTTGGTCAGACTTAACTCAGACACTAACTGGGTGTCATAGATTTGGGGTGGGAATTTCCCATAGTGGTTTGGATGATTTGAAAGCACAAGGCTTTTTGAAAATAACAGTTTTAACTTGTCGGCTGTTAAAGCATGGTGGCATTTGTATTTGGTAAGATTAGTTAATAACCTCCCCATCATCAGAGTTCCGCTTAAGCCAAGATAAACTGGCTTTGCTCTGTCAGTTAGCTAACGTAAGCATGATGCATTTCTAAGATTGTCCAATAAAACTTCCCTAGGAAAACTTTACTCTACATTACTCAGTTAGTCAGGGCCATCGTGGGATGTAAACTTCTACTTATTGATAGATTGAGGAACAGGACCAAAAAGAAGTCCTGGGAAAGGGGCAAGGGACAGAAAGAACGGTGATTGGGGTCAATGGGTCCAGCAGGCACAGGCCACAGTTTGCTTTTGGCAAGTTACTCCATTCCCATCTCGGAAGACTGAAGTATACATTTTTCTAGGATTCTGCACAGAGGTTGGAAATCCATGATTCCTGTAGAATCTTGCAAGTTAACACGCAACCTGTAATTCCAAAACCAGCACCAGTGATTGCAATCATAAAAGCATCAGCTCGCTTTCAACTCGGTGCTGTTTTGTGCTGTAACTGTTTAAAAGGCCGATAGTGAGGGAGTCTGTCTAAACCAGAGACAGGGGAAGGCACCCCTATAAAACTTATATGCTAATAAATCAATTAGCTCTTATCGAAGGCCAGAGGTTTTGTGACCAAGACGAATACCCTAAAACAGAAATCACTTTTCAAAATCAGATCTGTCTAACTTCAGGACACCAACTCTCAGTGATACTTTGAAATCAAATCATAAATCTGATTTAAAAAAAAAAACCACCTTGAGATTACTAAAAAAAAAGTTTTCTCTGATTCCATGGTGAATCTGGTCAGGATCACAGACACTATGTTGGAGGTATGAGGAAGACGATGAGCAGTTAAGCAAACAAGTGATCAGGGAGCGAGGTAGTGAGGGAGGGTGAGAAACCCAGTTTCTGCTGTTCTTTGCTGATCTTTAAAGATTTTGACTGAAGAATCACTGAGACCTGCCTTATGGGTGGTTTGGTCTACACCATTCCTAAGAACGCTTTTTTTAAAAAAATATAAGATGGCTTGATTCAATGATACTGGTTTCTGTCATCCATGTTTCCAAAAAATATTTGAAATAGCTTTTAAAAACACTTGTTACATTTTTTTTTTCAGACAACTTAACATTATATTTTTTTAGGGTGCTCACCCTAAGGATCGGGGCAAATCAATTGACCTTCCATGGTTCCACACCCCAGCAGATACCCTCCCATTTCCAATACCGCACGGCTGTACCCTGGAGGGATCTCCACTCACAACTGTTCACCTGATCAGTAAATATGAAGGAAATTAGCCGAGGAAAATAACAACGTGGGTTCTGCCTGAACTGTGGGCACTGCAGATGAAAAACCTTTTCTATGCCTGGTGAAATAGATCTATTGATCAAAAAGTGATCCTTCATTTAAGGAGTGTTTGTTTGCTTTGGTGAAGTACTTTACCTGAAGTAGTCTGGGCAGCAGTCCAAATGCGTCATGAACTGTGGGCTCACTACTGAAATACCCTTTGATCTTTTGAAGAATGACAATGTCACCTACATAGCCCAGTGAGGAGCAACACTCCTCTTCTCTCCCTAGAGTCTTGGCCCTGATACCTCTCACCTGTAGCCTGAGTGCTGTACGTGTCATGTCTGCAGTCATCAGGAACAGCCCTACTAATAGAAGTGCAACTGTAACTTACTGCGGACTTCTCTGAGTATGGGTGATATTGGAAATGACCCTGGAGTACGCATCTTACTGCCTGTAGTAAGCAAGAAATTTAAATGGAAGAGACACTGATTAATGCTGGGAGACAGCTGACAGTAAGTGTGAGAGCATGAGGAACACAGTTCTTTTCTGGATGGTCGCAGTAGCTCATCCAAACTGGCACCACTCTACTCCACACAGTCACACAGCCCACATTCCTATTGTACAATTTTGCTTCATTTCAAAGTGCTTGGGGGTATAAATCACCAACATTGAGTTGCACAAATGATTACATCATTCTCCATGTTTATTCTCGATAATGTTAATGTCCATCCATGTGCAAGTATATACACTATTCCAGATCAAAGCTTTCTTAGACTCACTGATGCATGATGGGAGAGGGCATGGTTTGTAGAAACAAATAAGGACATGCGTTCACGGTGATGGCCCTGAGTAGCTTTCTTCAATACTGCTTTCCTGATTTTGTTCTCGAACATGTGCCAACGTTCTTAAGTCTTCCCAAGACTTCCTTAACTAAACCTAACATAACCAAGAACAAATGTCCAGGTAAATTAAGAGCCAGCCATGGTTGTACACACCTATAATCTCAATATTTAGGAGGATAAAGCTGGCATATCATGAATGAGACTGGCCTATGCAGTAAGTTCCAGGCCAGCCTTTTCTGTAGAGACCCTGATCTTAAACAAACAAGCAAACAACAAGAACAAACCCCCAAACCAAAACAAACACTATTAAAATAAATAATATAGCCAGAATTTATTTAAATACATTGCAATAGATAAATATACATTCAGGGCTTTAAAAAACCACCATCCAAAGAAGACACATGGGCAGACCCATGGCTCCAGCTGCATATGGCCGTGTTGGACACCAATGGGAGAATAGGCCCTTGGTCCTGTTAAAGCTCAATGCCCCAGTGTAGCAGAATATCAGGGCGGGGAGGCGGGGAGGGGTGGGTAGGTGGGTGGGTGAACACCCTCATAGAAGAAGGGGTAGAGGGGATGGGATAAGGGGTTTATGAACAGGAAACCAGGAAAGGTGATAACATTTGAAATTTAAATAAAATAATCCAATAAAAATTGTTATTCCAAAAAATAGTTCCTTTGCAGTAGCTATCATTCTGCTGTGAGATGGAATTGCTGAAGCCATTTTCTCATGCATGCACACTGCACATTTTACTTTAGTGTGTGTGTAGCAAATACTCATGTAATCCTAATAATATCACTTACAAGAGTTGAATGTACAATAGTCTCTAAGAGGTTCTTAGCTTTAATCCCATCACTTAAGAAGCTGTCGTGGGAGGATTGATGAGTTCCAAGCCCTCCAAAGCTATAGAGTAAGACGTTATCTCACAAACATAGAAAGAAAATCTACAACAGTGGTAGTGGCTTATTTTATTCCACATATAATGTGAACAATATAGTTTCAATCCGAAGAAGAATGTGTGTGTGCGTGCGTGCGTGTGTGTGTTTTGCTTGCATATACGTCTATGCAGTGCTTGAGGAGGCCAGAAGAGGGCAGCAGATCCCTTGGGACTGGAGTGTGCTAAGAAGCTAGAAAATCAACCCCCAGGTTCCCTTAATCCATTAGCAATCTCTCCAGCCCCATGAACAATGTTTTTGTCACATGAACTGGGTTCTCACTCAGAAAGAGGTTGCTATGGTTTGAATGTTTCTATCAAAGCCCACGCTGAATTTAAACCGCATTGTAAAATATTAAGAAACTTGATTTGACTATAGATAGAAAGTGGGATGTGGGCTGGGGATTTAGCTCAGTGGTAGAGCGCTTACCTAGGAAGCACAAGGCCCTGGGTTCGGTCCCCAGCTCCGGGAAAAAAAAAAAAAAAAAAAAAAAAAAAAAAAAAAAAAAAAAAAAAAACAAAAAAGTGGGATGTTTGGTAGTTAGTCAATGCTGACTGAGGCCATAAAAATGGCGGCTTCATCAAATAGGGCTAAAACTTTTTAAGAAGAGATGAGGCCTAAACTGGGACTTTTTTTTTTCTTTTTTTTTTTATCATGCAATGCCCTGTATCAACTTGGAACTCTCAAGAGAGTCTCCACCTACAGATTGGACCTCACCCATTTGTGCACCCGAGCTTGACCTTCCACACCTCTAGAAGAATGAGCTGAGTAAACCTTTATTCTCTTCCGGTTACACAGTCACAATTATTCAGTTACAGCCACAGAATGCACATGAAGAAGAAAATCGTTTCTCACAAAACAGAGCTCTACAAAAATGTCTGCATAGATTCTCGTATGTTATAAGAAACACTGGACAAGGATATCTGATAGGACGAGGAAGCCGAAGAAAGGGAAGTGCTCCATGAGCCTCCTCCAGAGATGTCACCTAGGGCCTTTGCCCCTGTGTATGGAAAGAAAAACTCCCATCCATAAGAATGTAGACATTTTCTGTACACTTTCTTACAAGGTCGTAAAACACACTGTAATGTTAGAGTTCAGAAGCATAAGATTTCTAAAGAAAAACACTGTTCAGATGCAAATATGTGAGAATTATGTATTAACCTGACAAGCACATCTCTAATTCTACCAACTCCTCTCTCTCTCTCTCTCTCTCTCTCTCTCTCTCTCTCTCTCTCTCTCTCTCTCTCTCTCTCTCTCTCTCTCTCTCTCTCTCTCTGAAAAATACTCTTCTTCTTGACTACGGAACCTTGAGCTGCAGGTCTAGCTCCATCCCTTGCCTGCTCTTTGTGCAAATGGTAGGTTTCATAACATAGCCAAACTCATCTCTAAGGGTAGAAGACTGTCAGCCACTTTCCACCATTGGTTACTTGTCTCAGAGCAGAAAAGCCACTCTCTCTGGAATTCTCCTGGCTCAGAACAAACACATTCCTAGTGTATTTGTTATGCAAACCACATTCTTGCCCACATCTGAACAAGACAAAGCATTTCAACATTTGTCCTTAGAATGAAGGCCAATCCGGAAGGCCGAGTTCCTCCTAGCCGTCCTCCTGGATCATCTCTGTGGGTGCCTAGCACATCGATGTGCTTTTGCACGCAGACGGTTGCTGTCCTGACCAGTTTCCTCGGAGAAGCAATGTGTCTGAGCTATAGCCTCGGGGGCTAGAGAGAAGATTGGGAAAAAGCAAGAAAGGTATAATGTAGGCTTGACTGCTTATGAATCTGAAGTACGGCAGTGCTACAAGTGGAACTCTGGGAGAAATTTCCTGAATGCCTCATCCATACAAATGAGCAGCAAAACAGTGACTAAGCAGGTTTTTACGCATAAGGCTCTTGGAGTTGCACTGAAGCAATTTTCTAGCAATTCAGGATCATGGAATAAAATTACTCATGCTAGTGCCCTTCTGCTCACAAAATAAAGAAAAGCAGAGGAGCTTCCAAACATTTACCCATTTGGAAATCTAACGCTTTTTGTTTTGTTGTTGTTTTTACTAAGCATCCCCCTGCCCAGAGCAGCTCTATCATGCAACTGGTCTGTAAATTCTTTTATGTAAATGGCAGTCATTGATCAACTTTGATGAGCTCTACAAAGCAGATACCACGTGGCAGTTGCAATACTGAAACTGTCAAAGTATTTCTGTCTATGATTAGAAATTAGTGTTGACAATATATTATGGTTAGTATTGGAAATAACATCCTGTATCCCAAGTCCCATGTACCTCTAAATTTCGAGCATCATTTTCATAGTTTACAAACAACATCCACAGAAACGTGTGTTTGTCTGTAAGCCATCTTTGGAAATTACCTCCTGCATTTTTTCTACTATTAATCAAAGAGCAGTCACCTTGTGTGGAATGTGGTCTGCAATGTGGCAGAAAGAGAATACGCTTTCAGACGGGGAGTTGTTATCCTTGAAGGTCTGTGAGATTAAAGGAACTGTCATGCCCAACACCCACGTGGTATGCAGGTTCCTTGGGGCCTCTTCATAACTTTGACTTTAACCAGTCAACTTCTCCTGGACTTTTCTGGTTGTTCCACTCAATGCAGCAGGCTTGGTAAGAGATGTGAGGCAAGACAAGCCTGTGCTTTACCACCTGGAGAACCTGTCTTAGCATTCTGCTTCTTGTGGTTGGTGGTAACAGCAAGAAACAGTATGGGCCTGTCCTGGCCTCCCACCACCTCGGGAAATTCCCCCAAAACTCACTAAATGTTGCCATCTCAGAAAAAGACCAAATCACTCTGCACTGTCCACCCCTCAACCTACCTTAGAAACCTTCATCTTTCTACTTTACATGGCCTATCATCCCACATCAAGAGTCAGAACCCATGGGCTAAAAAACACATCAAAAGACCATAACTCTGGGGCTGGAGAGATGGTTCAAAGGTTAAGAGCACTGACTGCTCTTCCAGAGGTCCGGAGTTCAATTCCCAGCAACCACATGATGGCTCACACCATCTGTAATGAGATTCGATGCCCTCTTCTGGTGTACTTATATATAATACACAAATAAATCTTAAAAAAAGACCATAACTCAGATGCCATTTCAAAATATAAGTAATATAAAACACTAAGACAATATGCCCCACCAAATCTATAACCCTATAGAAATGGTCTGTAAAGAAAACAATTTAGATAAAATTCATGACAGAGATTTCTGAAGAACAGATATAAATATGTTCAGTGAGTTCACAGTATCCGAAGAGAACAGAAATAACTGAATGAACTTCAAGAAAACAGGGATAATATGATAACATTCCAAGGAGTGAATGATGGAGAATAATTCAGGTTATAAAAAAATTAAATTCAATATATAGAGAGAAACACTGAAGAAAACTCAAATGAAAACTGAAATGATACTGGAAAATTTTTGATTAGTTAAAAAAGCATCTCGGTGGCAAGCCTCGGGGACCAAACAGATTGGGTGGAAGGCAAAGTATCAGAGCCTGATGTTAGGACAGAAGAATTAGATAATTCAAAGAAAATGAGAAATTGAAAGCAAGACATGAACGGACCATAAAGGATCTTTGGGGCACTATATAAAGACCAAATGTATGAATTATAGACAAAGGAGGAGGAGATTCTAGAAGTCTAGATCAAAGGCACAGAAAATATCGTCAATAAAGTCACAGAAGAAAAAGTCCTAACTGTAGGGAGAGGGAAACTAATCAAAGTCAAATAGACAGGGCCAGAAAAGAAGCTACTCACAAATATATAGTTTAAACGTGAACAAGAAGAAATGAGGGTATTGAAGGCAGCAAGGAGAAGGGCCAAGTGATGCACAAAGGCAGAATAACAACAGAGCTTTCTGTTAGAAATTTAAAGCCAGATGGGCTTAGAAAGTTGTATCAGTGGCAATTTGAATAAGAATGGCCCCCATAGGCTCCCGTATTTGAATGCTTACTCATCACTAGAAAAGGACTGGGAGATATGGCCTTGTGGAAAGCAGTGTGTCATTGGGGGTAGGCTTTGAAGTTTCAAAGCCCAGGCCAGTCCCAGTGGCTCTGTTATCCTGCTACATGTGGATCTGGATGTAGAACTCTCAGCTGCCTCTGCAGAACCACGTCTGCCTGCACGCTGCCATGCCCCTGGCCATAAAGATACTGGACCAAACCTCAGAATCTGTTAGCAAGCTCCAATTAAAACTTTCATTTCAAATAAGAGTTGCTGTCATCATGGTGTCTTGCCAGAGCTATAGAACACTGGCTAGCCAGTCATTCCTAAGGCAATAAAAATGAGTACTAGCCTGATGAGACTGAATCATTTAAAGAGGTTATCAATCCATAAAACCCATCTTTCACACAATTCTGTTCAAGGATCTTGGTGGAGGAACATTTCCCATTCTTGCCATGTTTTACTTTTCATGGTGATGCATACTAGGTACTTACTTTACACAAACTATGCCCTCGAATGCCTCGAGGTTCTTATCACAAGGTTAGCATTTTTATAGATATGGAAGGCAACCTTCAGGATGTTCAGTTAGGGTAAGCGCTATACCCAGATTAAGCCCGGTCACTGGAGAGGTCCTTATCTTGACTGGCTTTCCTTCAAATTACTTTCACTAAACGCGTGGCATTATCTCACCAGTGTACATGGGGGAGGTACGCAGGCTGAGTTTTAAACTTTACTCTTTTATTGCAAAGTTGGAAGATGCTTTTTATTATACTGTCTAATAGAGGCTAGTGGGAAAAAAAATCCTTTAAGATCTCAAGTAACATGCTTCTGTGAGCCGCCTGCTTTTATTTTTATTACCAGTGTGAAGGGTTATGAGTTGGATTACATTTATACTTCCTCGTGCATAATAAAATTAAAAATTAAACTTGTATGTCATCTCTAGTAAGTTCATCTGATGTTGGAAGGCACTTGGGGTCATTGTCTCACTAGGATTTGTCTTTTCCTGATCCCCTTTAAATTGCCTCGCTGTTTAAAATGTTAAATCCCTTTGTGTTCTGTATTTTGTGTCAAGCTGCCAAGTCCTTCCTGAGACAAAGAGGGCTTCGATGAATAAAGCTGCTTTTCCCATGTAACTCCCGGTTTTGATCTCTAAACTATCACTTCAGTGGAAGTGATTTCTGCACCACTGTGCCCTGACCAAACCCCAGAGCTGACTAGGATATCTGAGTCCTTGTCCAAAGGCTCTCTGCTATCTTAACTATGATTCAGAGACCCAGTGTGAAACCTGAAGCTATAGGTTTGTTAATTTAAATAGACCCAAAGTTCTTCCTATGACTTCTGACATCCACCCTCTTGCCTCATAACACCCTCTTGCCCATAAACCAGGAATTATTTGCTTCGGTTTCGTTGCGGTTAACAATATTTATTTATATATTCATGTTGCAAACAATATCACAATTTTCAGCTATTACTCTAAGCATGTCTAAACTTAATTAAGTTCCGTTACTCAGGCAAGCATGAAAAACATTTGCATGGTTCGTTGGGTCCCAAAGAGTGTAGATTAGTTATCGGTTATCACAGTTATTGGTTATCACAGTCACAATTCTTAATTTAAATTGTCTATGGAATATGCTTAATGAAATGATAGAGAGTAATTGGCTTATATTTGTTGAGGGTCTCAATTCACTTCAATAGTTGTCATGTATTATTTTCCGTGAGGCCAATTTTTAATGTCATACAAAACTAAATAACATAGACTTCCAAGGTTAAAAATAAAAGAATGTAGCAACTGTAAGTCAGTGGTCCACATGTTTTCATCATTCTTGATGTCACCTACAAGGTCAGAACAAAGATGGTGGGAACCTGATCTCACATACTCACTGAGAGAAGCCCCTCTGAGAACATGTTCATACAGGTGTGCCTACAATGGAACAACAGCTTGGTTATTTGCTCAGTGTTCTAACATTTTTGTGTACAAAATATTTTTACGACTTTTGCCAGTTCTCAGTGAAAAGATTTTATAAATTCTGGATCTATCAATACAGATATTATGGATGTAGTTTGAGTAAGGGCATAGATAAAATCTTGCAAAATTATTGATGAAATGGACCCACCTATACATTTCATCCTCATTTCAATATAAAAATGATCACCCTGGGTTTAGAAATATAGCTACTTTCCTAAAATATTAAACCTGATGGTTCGATGACCTATTGAGAGTAAAATAGTCAATAGCCCAGATGTCTGTTAAGACACAGCATGAAAAGTGTTCCCCTGTTATTTTCCCCTACCTTCTGTTATTATCAGTTCTAAGTGTGGTTCAACACTTGGTGGATAAGCACAGAGCTGTATTTTCTTCTAAAGCCAAAGCTATAAATAAACTCTTTGTTTCGTTCCTCTACATTCAGTATTATTTTCTTGTAACAGAGGAGGACATTTGGACCTAAGAGCCAGGCCTTATAACAGGGTTTCTAGTAACAAGATCACAATTCTCATCCTTTGTGTCCCTGTCCACACTAAACTTCAAAGGTCTCTGTGGCATTGACTACCAGTTATGACTGAAACACCATTTTCTCTTTGTTTCTAGTAGCTGAAGGAATTTTATTTATATTTGTTTTTTTTTCCAAAATAAGCTATAGCTGTCACGAATTTTTAAAATACATTTCCTCGGAATTATTTATTTATGGTAATAGGGTGTCATGAATTTTAGCTTTGTCAGCAATGTTGTTTGTAACCTACTTCATATGGCTACTTTAATATATAATTCAGACGCTGACCCTTTCTAGATCTAACAAATGTATCCAATACTTGACTCACTCATGAACTTGTCAACTGAGTATACACGTGTATACTTTTATTCCTATTCTTATAGCTCCATATCTCATTTATTAGTATGGTCCTTTAAAATTAATTATGAAACCTCTCCACCCAGATTCATTCTCCATATACCATTTGATTACCAGAGAGGCTCCCGGGAATGAATTAGCCACAGGGAATAATGAATAGAGGACAAAGAAACACACCAATAAATTGCATCAAGTCAACCTTGAAGTTTGCCCCAAGGCCCACATAACCTACACAATGTTGGGCAGCTAATCAGAACACCCATGCTCACAGGTCAGAGAATACTGTTTTGAAAATGAGGCTATTTTGGAATGTTGTAGGCTTCCCTCATTACTGAATCCTATTAGCCTAGAATCTATTAGAATCTTCATTAGGTTCAAACAATACTATTCTCATAGTACAAGGTCAGCTCTACAGTTAGGATGTTCTAAAAGGCACCTCCAGATGGCTAGATCACATCTTTGAATTCCAGACTTTATCATTGAAATAAGTGACTTGGGTCTGAAGGAGGTTTATCAAGGTTAAGGCATACAACTGATTTCCAGTTCCCTTTCTATTCCATCTTGTTACGTACACATTTTGTCCTTTGATATCAGACAACATCACTCTGTTCATCTAGTTGCTCAGATTAAATTCTCTAATTAAGTGGATTCTTCTCTTTCATGCATGGATGTAGATCATGCTAAGTGTGGTGCTTATTGTTATAGGCTTTGAACTCTTGCCTTTACCCCCTTCATCTTGACTACTAGACATTGACAAACCAAGGCACACACCACCTTCAGCTGTGGTCCTTTGGGGGTAGGGTCAATATTCAGTAGGCCAAGTGCTTAGAGGAATACCTAGATATCCTTGACACATGTCTAAGGAACACTCACTAATACCTGAACACAACTCATGGTCAAGACTCAAGTCAATAAAGACTGAGAAGTATTAAGCTGGTGTGATATAAGCAACCTGAATCCAAACCCTGGAGACACAAGGTTGGAGAGTCTCAAATTTAAGGCCAGCCTGAGTTATGTGAGACTTACTTAAAACACCAAGTAGTGGGGCTTGGCGAGTTAGCTCAGAAGTTACAAAGAAAAACTGATAAAGTCTTGGCAATGATGTATTTTGCTTTAATCCCATAAGAGCATAACATCTGGACCAAGGTCCTTCACCGGGCGCCAGCAAACCAGATCAAAACAGAATGGAGGCCAAAATCCAAGTATCAGTTCATCAAACTGAACCTTAGAGTAGGTCGGTTTTCAAAATAAAATCAGTATTCAAACTTCCTGAATCCCCACGTGAGTTTAACTGTAAAAGCAAAGCCATCTTGAACCCTTCAACCACTCACACTGTTTCTGCTTTCTTTGCCAGGTTGACTTCTATACACCAAGCCTCTCAGTTCATGCATGAAAAGATCATTTTGTTCTATGGAGTAAGGTGCAGCCTATTCTAGAATCATAAGTAAAAGCAACGCAATGCCCCAAACAATGCATTATCCTCACAGCATATACCTGAGAGCAAGTACATAGAAAGAACCATTTCTCCCCATGTGGGGTGGATAAGACTCCTTATCCCCTTGTTTACCTAAGATAAGGCCGGAGACAGACCTACAAATGATGGTCTTCAGAGTCTCATAAATGACTACTTGAGCTGCTTTTTCTCCACGGATCCAACTTTCTCTGCACTCCTGGGCTTTCATCCACCTGAAGACAGATGGCCTCAGGTAAAACATCCCTGGTTTAACCAGTCAGGCAGCATCACTGCCGTCCTGCTTCTGACAGCCAGTTCTTCCTATCCGTACCTACTCATAGCTACAAAAAACAAACAAACAAACAAAAAAAACAAAAAACAAAAAAAACCCAGAAAAAAACCAAAAAAAAAACCCAAAAAAAACAAAAAGAAACAAAAACAAAAACAAACAAACAAACAAAAACCACCCAAAACCTCTTTTTCTAATTCCTGGCATAATGCTCCCTCAGATGTAGTAGCCTCCTTCCTGGACTGTGTATCAAGCTATTTTCCCTATTGCAGCAGCATCCCATAACAGCAATAACCAGTTCTCCAATGAAAAAGTCCTTTCTCTTGTTTGCAGTAATATTTTAAAATATTCCTTCCTCAACCATATTCCTTTATTTTACTGTATCACCTTCTTGCTTATTTTATTTTTATTTATTTATGTATTTATGTATTATTTGTGTGCCTACATTACATTTGTATGCCTCATGTGTACGGTATGTGTAGAGGTTAGAAAAGGGCATTGGCTCCTCTGGTACTGGATGATTGTGAGCTGGCACAATCCAGATCCTCTGGAAGAACGGTCAGTGTTCCTTACTAACTGAACAATCTCTACTTCCCAGTTATTATCTTACTGACAGTATAAACTTTTGGATTTCACTGCCAAATTTGAGATGTCGTTTCACTGTAGTTGAAGTGAAGCCAGTGAACCTTTGCCCTCCTACCTGTGAGAGCTGGAGATTGCCTACTTCCCAGTGTCCATTCTGGCAGCCATTAAGGTTCATTGTCAGGAGTTTCTTTTCACGTGGTGGTAAAAATCTACCGAGTGTACATGCTACCCACGAGGCCCTAAAGCTCTACAGAATAAATACAGATTTTTATTTTAATCTCGTGAGATAAGCGTAAGTCTTAGCCACTAGGCAAGGCAGGCACTTTTGGGGACAGACAGTATTTTAACATTTTAGCACACATCTAGTGTCTTTTCATTTATTTTCATTGGCTTACACAGCTGGGCATGCTCAGATGCATTTTTGTCCACCATTTTAGCCTTTAAAACATATTTTTGACTCTCAGCTGGGCATACACAAATTGTCTTTCTTTAATAAATTATGACCTCAAACTGAGCATGCTCAGAAATGCGCATACCTTTAAAGTGCTTTCCTAAGTGCTTATGCATAGCCTCCTGGAATGAAGTCCCCATGAGTGCATGCTTAGTTGGAGGAGGGAGTTGACTTAGACAAAACTCCTCTGCTCATCCCTCCCCCCAGCCCCCATAACCAGACTCTCTCTCCTCTTTCAGGCCTTGGCTGTGGTTATTTGGGTTGTGTACTCCCCAGGATGTGAGTCCATTGTGTTCAGTTACATTATCAGTCCTCAGCATCTGTGGGGACTTGGTTCTAGGACTTCCTGAAGACTATGGATGCTCAACTGCCTCAAACAAAATGGTACAGTACTTGTGTGTCACTTATGTACTTACACTTATGTATTTTAAATCAACTTCAGGGTAATCTGTCTGTAATAAAATGTTTCTTATTAATAATAGTTGTTGAGTGCACTTGCAAACTCCGGAGGCCTACATTTTTAGCCACCAAAGTGGTACCCTTCAAATATAAAGAGCCCAGTTACTATAGTCAATTTTCATAGTATTTCATCTCTGACATCTCTGCATTAAATAATTATATTCTAATTAAAAATTATGCTAATAAGGAGGACAGCTGTCATAGTTTCCTGAAACCCTGCTGTCCAGACAACTCAGAAAAGGTCTGTTTGCTTTTCTGAAGCAACAGTTAACACCTACAGCAGAATTTTAAAAAAGAATCACTTCTACACAAGTCAGAAGGACTGATAAAAGCAATGGGACCCTGAAAAGAGAAATGACCATGAGAAGTACATCTGTGGATACAATGATGAGGGCAGGTGGCTGGATGTGGGTCCCTCGGCTCAGATGCAAGCATTTAACCCCTTCATTATCCATCCCCTTATCATCCACAGGTCAAAGAAGAATGGCCAACTCATTAAACAAGCTAGCTACGGAAAGAGCTAAAACAGAGAGCTCTCAGGAAACCAACTTCCCCAAACTTTAACTGAATGTTAAGAAATAGTAGAACAGTGCTAGACAAATGTTAGCCTAGAAGAATTACGATTGACTCCATGGAGAAGAAAACCACAAGAAGGCTAACTCACACATTTTGACATCACATCTGGGCAATCCAACAGGCAATGCCTTCAAGATTTCTAAGAAATCATATCCCACAGAGAGCCTGTGCCTAAGGAAGGGACTACCCCTTTTCTGCTCTAACACTCCTTGTTAACCACTGTTTTTTCAAACACTGTGAATTTAAAAACAAACACTATAGCAAGCTTGGAAAAAAAAAAGGAAGCTGCTTCCCTGTGCAGGGAAGAGCGGTAGGAGGAGTCCAGGCCACAGAAAGGAGGACTGAGACCTTGGCAATGGCTGCAGTCAGCTAGGTTGGTTGTTGTTATGCTTTTGTTTTGTTTTGTTTTTCATTTTTGTATTGTTTGTGTGTTTGTAAATCAGAAGAAAAATGTCTCTTAAGCTGGAGCATCTGAGAGAAATCTATAAACACAGCTCCATAGCTGTAAAATTTATTACAAGTAGCCAAAGAGACCCAGGAGCAGGCTAACTAGGGAGGATGACAATTACCAACAGATCTACAAATCAGCCAAGATGGAGCTCTGGTTGGTACAGAAAAGGTTTCAAGGAGCTGTCACTTCAACCCTAATAAGGAGACGCTGCATAAACTACATATCCAGAGGCCCTGGTGCAATCACTGTGTGTTCTTTCTAACACATTTAATCAGCAGCCAACTGAGGGCTCAAGGAGATCTACGCAGACTCAGTGCAGAAAGGATAGTCACTCCCATGAGGGCAGAGCCCCAGAGCAGTCCTGATGTCTCCTCTGTGGCGAGAGTCAGAGAGGGAGGCTGTTTAGACCAAGGCCAGGAGAAAGCAATGGTTCACTGTGGTTATTAGGAAAAGCAAACAGCATGATATTTAGGCCAGAGGGGAGAAGTGAGCCAGTGAGCATTCCTGTCCAGAAATGCACGTCCTTTCTTGTGAGCTTCTCCACAGGAGCAGTGGCCATTAACAAAGAATGTTTGGGAATAGGCAGGTGAGACTCTCTGGCAGCCAGTGAAGACCTTAACTGAATGTGACGTAGGACCATCCAGGGCATCAGAGCAGAATGACCTCCAACCTAAGGACGTCAGGTGCACAGATGGTGAGCTAAGGGAATTCTCCAGAGAACCAGAAAGAGACAGCCAGATCAAAAGCAAAAGAAGACTCTCAAGAACTCGGGAAGCAGAATTACAAAATACACACAACGATGGAATGTTTGGCCAGCTCCTAAGCATGGCCAGAAGAAAATTCTGGATTGCTCTTAAAAACATATGAAGGTATACAGGGAATTTTGTTATAAAATATACCATATTAACAGAAATAGGAAGCTCGATATATCAGGAGGCAGATCTCATTGTACTGATACTCAATAATCCCCCAGTTCCTAATAGGAGGGACGTGCAACTCTCAAGGCCCACACTGGGAAAGACTAGAATAATCACAAGATAGGAGGAGATAACAGTTCCTCGATCAGGAGCTGCTGTAGTAGGGAGGGACCAAAGTGCCCCATCAGGCCTCGGATTGGCTCATCTGAGTTTCTTCTCGGCTCTCATCTGTAGGGACTTTCTGCTTCCTAGATCTAGGTTGATATGAGGGAGGAGAGACAGGGTCCCGGAGCACGAGAAACTTCTAGGGGAGATGAATGAAGAGGTTATTACCCTGGGTTGGTTGGCTTGCGTTTCAGTGTATCCGGACGCGAGCTGTTTCATACGTTCTGAAATTGGATAGAGCACATTGAGAGATTCGGTTCTTCCAGGTCTGGCAGAAAGTACCAGGACACAGAAAAAGACATGGTAAGCTGAATGCAACCAAGCAGTGACAAAGGCCAGGGCCAGCTCAGCACATGCCACGCCCCCACGAACCAAAGGAAGCTAGGAAGATTGACAATGCCAAGGGGAGGGGACAATGGAGACACTCACACCCTTCTGCTAGGAAGGCAGACTGGTACAGATCTGGATAGGACAGATAGCCTATAGAGTGCTTGCCGCGTGAGCATTAATACTGAGTTCAATTCCCACATAAAAGCTGGTTATAGTGACTGATTGCATAGGCTTATGATTCCACCACTGGGGAAGCAGACACAGGACAATACCCGAGGCTTCCGGGACAGCCACACTGGCTGAATCAGTGAGTATCAGATCCCAGTGAGGGACACTGTCTCACAAAATAAGGAGAAAGTAGCAAAGAAAGACACCCAAGGTTAACCTCCGGCCTCCACATATACACATGACATGCTTGTTGGCACACCTAGACAGAGGCACACAGATATAGACACAAAGGAAACTACAAATCTTTTGCAAATTGGCAACTTTATATAACTTTGAACAAGGCTAACTCTAAGTCACTCCTTAGTAAATACTTAGGATCAATGGAAGTTAGCATAAATATTCTCTGAGATTTATTCATTATTGACGTGGGCTGGAATGGAACTGCACATCCATCAACAGTACGATGGATTTACAAATTGAGGTTATTTGGAAAACAGAATGAGAAAGCATTGAAGGGAAACAAAACTCAATACAAACAACAACAGGGATGAAGCTCAACAACATTATGACAGACGAAAACGTACACAGCTTTGAGGGGATTCCATTTAAATGATCTCTAGAAGCAAGAAAAATAACCCATGGGGATAGAAATCAGAAAGTGGTTCCTTTGCAGGTAGAGTTGAGTGCAAATTGAGTTTGATCCGCAATTAAATAAGATTCAGTTCTTACACTAACCTGTTTCTTCAATATACAGTCTTTTTTTTTTTTTTTTTTTCCCCAATACCCAGGTTTTACCCAGGAGAGAACTTTGGCGATGATGACTTGGTTAGGTAGCTGTGTGTAATAATCAAAACTTACACAAGGGGCTGGAAAGATGGCTCAGTGGTTAAGAACACCTTTTGCTTTTGCAGAGGACCTTATGAGAACCCACATTTTTGTAACTCTCATCTCAGAGGACCTGGCGCCTCCTGCTGACCTCCATGAGCACTGCACTCACGCAGTGCAGGAATATACATGCAAGGCAAAACACTCATAAAACAAAATAAATAAATCTCAAAAAAATTACATGCTTGATTAAAATATGTCTGGATTATTTTGTGAGACTCATGCATGAAAACCAAAAGTTTAACCAAAATGTAGGAGAAGAAAAAAAAAACTTTGTTCTCAAAAAAATGTATATTGAAGAAACAGGCTGGTATAAGAACTCCATCTTATTTAATTGAGGATCGAACTCAATTAAGGTGGTTTGACGCTTGAGACCTAGTTCGATCTCTAGTGCCAATATATAAAGAAGTAATGGGATGTTCAGAGGAGGCTGTCCGAATGCCCTGGCTGTAAAGGTTCCCCAGAAGGGAGCCCTGAGGCAAATGAACATTGCAGAGAAGGTTCAGAATCACCCGTTGTACAAATCTGTCAACAAGGCAGGAAGGTAACAATGGCAGAAACCAATGAAAGCATCATAATTCAACCTAAGTAAGTTGGCCGGAGAGCATGCGACTCCCCCACCTGATCTGAAGAAGAACAGAGCACTATACAGAAATAAGAGCAAGACCTAGTAACGGGCTGTGGGGGAGGAAACAGCTCAGCCAGAAAAGTGCCTGCCTCACAAGCCTGGGAACTGGGCTCATATTGTGGAATTCACATACAAAATTCAAGCATGGTATTATGCTCTGATAATCCTGACGCTGGGAACATTGTGACAGGTGGTTTCTGGGGACCACTGGCTAGTCAGCTTAGCCCAATCAGTGAGCTGCCGGTCAAAAGGGGACTCTGTCTCAAAAGAGATGAATGGTGTGCCTTAGGAGGAGTCTTCCTTGAATAGCAGAGTGCACCAGGGAAGTTCTATCAGCTTGATGATCTAAAAACTATGGTGGATGTGTGTGTGTGTGTGTGTGTGTGTGTGTGTGTGTGTGTGTGTGTGTGTGTGTTGTCCTGGGGTTCATCAATTCAGTTAGACAGCTTGGGCCTTGGGCCCAGGTATCTTATTGTCTCTGCCTCCTCAGAGGAGGGATTGCAAGCGCACACCACGATGCTCCACATTCTGACATAGGTTCTGGGGATGTAACTCCAGCTCTCGCCCTTGTGAAGTAAGCAAGTTACCTACTAAGCCATCTCCTCAGCCCTGCCTTGAGGCTCTTTTGACTATGAGAGAAAGCTGAAGACACATTGGGAAAAGCTTTCAGCAGACAACGTAGGCAAGGCCGGAGGAGCAGCTGAAGAGCGACTGAGAAAGTCAGACCACAAAGCACGCCTGAAAGCCTGAGATGCACTGCCTCAAAACGCCACCATAAACAGCACAGCTGCTTGCACCAGGATTCACTGACACAGTGTGATCTGACCAGCACCAGGCGGAAGAGGAACAAACCACAGCCCCAACAACTTGGCTAAGCCGATACGTTCCACTGGGACTGTTCATATTCACAATACACATACAGGCAAGACAAGAACAGAAAACCACCAATCATCAGGGAAAACAAACAAAAAACAAACAAACAAACAAACAAAAAAACCAGAATTCAGAGTTGCTGCAGCATAAATAAGTACAAGGACTGCTGTGAGTAAAAAATTAATATCCAGAAAATGAAACAAAAACCAACTGTGTTTGCTGTGTTGAAGTAAATAGACCACCATACGGGTAGATTTTGAGTTCTGAATATGGAGTCTGCAGCTGTTAATGTTCATTTCAATATCTAAGAGGAAATACACTCCTAATGAATCTCAATCAATGAAAACACAGACGATCAAAACAGAGGAACCAGGCTCGGAAGAGTTCTGCCAGAGTTGAGTACAATCGCTAAAGTGAAAAACTCGCCAGATAAACTCACAGAGATTCAGCAAACACAGTAGAAATCAGCCACTAAAAATTAATATCCAGAAAATGAACAGATCTGGTATTTAGCTCAGTGGTAGATTTTGCTATACCTAGGTTAATGCATTTCAATATCTAAGGCCCTCCTAATGAATCTCAATCAATGAAAACACAGTTCGGAAGGTCCCCAGCTCGAAAAAAAACTCGAAAACTCAAAAAAAAAAAAAAAAAAAGAACAGATCTGGAGAGACCGTTAAGGGCTCCATGGTTAAGATCAGCACCAGCACCAGCTGCTCTCCCAGGGCACCTGGGTTTAATCCCCAGAATCCACAGGGAAGCTCACAACTGTTTCTATCTTCAGTCCTAGGTGATCAACATCCTCTATGACCTCAGTGGCCTTGCATGCATGTGGCAAGTGCCCATGAACACAATAAAATAAGAGTAAGTTTGATAAAAGAATAGGAACAGGAGATGTTACTATAATACTTTATTCTCAAATACCTGTTGGGTGGCAGAAGATACTCATAGGTGTAAGTAAAGTCTATGAAGAACATGAGAGAGAAATGGAAAAAAAATAATGTGGAAGGAGGAATGGCTGAAATATTGTAGAAATATGAGCATTTAGCAGGATGATAAGACAGGCCTAATCAGTAAAAACCAAATACATCTCTACATTGATGACACCCACATCTGGGAAATAGTTTTGTTTAATACTGAAAAAAAAAACATTAGCTATTAAAGTAACAAAACATGCAAGACTTACACAATCGGACATTAAATGTCCTTGCAAAGAATTAGGGACGGTCGGAATAGATGGGGAAATGTACCATGTTCATGGAATAGCACGCTCAATTGCACTGAGATGTTGCAGGGGCTAATCCTGGTTGGTCTGGAAAGCGGGATCCTCAGCAGAGATGCTGCCTTCCTGAGATTGGCCTGTGACGTGTGTGGGGGGCATTTACTGTAGGGAGGCCTACGTGATCCGGGCAGTCCCTGCTCTGGGGGGTGGTTCTGGCATGTTTAAGAAAGGTAGCAGAGCAAGCCACAGGAAGGAGGCCAGGATGCAGAATTCTCCCATGCTCTTCGCTCAGATCCTGACTCTAGGTGCCTGCCTTCAGTTTTTACCTTGAATTCTCTTGATGATGGACTGTAATCAAATATCCGGTTTTTTTTTGTTTTTTTTTTTTTTTGCCTCTGAAGTTGGTTTGGTGTGGTTTTGTTTGGTTTTGTTTTTTGTTTTTTGAATCTTAACAATGAAAAGCAAAATAAAAATAAAACATGCAACATGCCCCCCTCCCCAACCGATCTGTCATTCAATGCAATCTCAATCAAAGTCCAAAGATGTTGTAGAGACTGACAAGATGATCTTAAAATTTTACCAGCATATGCAGGACAAAGCAGTTTAAAAAATGTTTGCCATTTTAGAATATCTGATTTACTTTGGAGTGATCAATTTGGAAATAAACATAAGAATAAATGCATGGTTTCATGGAGCAGTCAACTATTTAAATAGGTCCATACTTGTATGGTGAATCCGTTTTGATAAAAAAATCAGTCAATGGGGGAAATAATTTTTATCTTCAGAAATTGTATAAGCGTAATTGGATTTCGACGTGGAAACGGTTACTATCAATTCTTCTCTCCCTCTATATATACTTAAATATATGGAACAGAAACCTAAAATCATAAAACTTCAAGTTCACAATAAAAATAGAAAAGAATGGATGATCTTGGGTTAGGTAAATAGAACACAGAAATATAAACCATAATAGACAAATGGAAAAATTAAACTTTATGAAAGTTAAAAGCTTTTGCTCTTTGAAAGATACTGTTTAGGAATAAAAAAAGGCAAGTCCACAGCCTGAAAGCAGATATGAGAGAGAGAGGAGGGGGGAGGGGAGGGGAGGGAGGAGGGGAGGGAGGGGAGGGAGGAGGGAGGGAGGGGGAGAGGGAGGGAGGGGGAGAGGGAGGAGAGGGAGGAGAGGGAGGAGAGGGAGGGGAGGGAGGAGAGGGAGGAGAGGAGGAGGAGGAGATGGAGAGGGAGGGGGAGGGAGAGGGAGAGGGAGAGGGAGGGGAGGAGGGGGGAGATAGGGGGGAGAGAGAGAGAGAGAGAGAGAGAGAGAGAGAGAGAGAGAGACAAAGGGCTTGAATAAGCCATTTCAAATCAATAACGAGAATCGAGCAACTCAAAGAAGAGTGAGCCAAAGAGCTGAGCAGACACCTCAGCAGGATCACTGTACCAGTGACCTTAAAGCCTTTGGAAAGGATGCAAGGATGCTCACCCTTGGCAGTCATGGGGGTGAAAGTTGAGGTTCACCTTCCAGAGTTTCTAAAATTAAGTGCCGTCAATAACCATAGTTGGCAATGGCATGGAGCAAACGTTTAATTAAACACTTCATAAGTGCCGTTTCACCCAGATTAGATTTCTGACGGAAACTTCTGAATTCTGAAAGCACAGACGATTTGCTAAGTGCGTTGTCTTAGCAGGCTCTGAGAACTCCTGAGAGGCAAGTACACATATTCCCCATTGCCAGACACTTCTCTGGGCACCAAATCCCCAGGAACAGCCTCTTCCTCCTTACTTCCAGCTAGTGCCTCCGAGCTCTTTCTACTCAGCTACCCTAAAGGTCCCTCCGGCAGCCATCTTGCTGTGTGCATATCTCTAGATACTGTGTTCCCATCTATAGTAGAAAGCATTCTGTTTTTCATCTCTCTAAATGTCTTTGCTTTACATCCCGTGATCCAAGAAGTCTGTAATCCTATGGAGCCTCACGTAGTTATGACCCAAACCGGAGCACTCACACTCCCCTGAGACAGTACAATCTGAAGAGCCAGGCTGTGAAACCCTTACCACAGAAAACACGCCCCGACTCCCAGCGTTTCCGTTCCTGGAAATCTATCCCAGATAAATAAGAACTTTCTCTTGAACCAAAGCTGGTTCATAAATGCTCCTGGAAGATTACTGACACGGTTAGAGACTGAAAGCTGAACTGACTCGGGTGGTAAAGAAGCGTGATGCTTTATGAATATGTTGGAAATGAGGAGGGTGGTAAAGGCGGCAGCATATGCAGGTCCATCACACAACCTCCATGGTAAGCTAATCCATCCAGAGAAATTCTACAGCTAGACTTAAAGAAGTACAGCTACAGAGCACCAAGTGCTTGCCTGGACAAGGGACAGAAGACGGAGAAACAAACTGCACTGAAACAAACCAAAACCCAAACCAAAACCACCACCCCCAACCCACAAACACCCAAACCAAACCAAACCAAAACCAACAACAACAAACAAACAAACAAAAACCGGAGAATTTTTTCTTTTAGCATATGGAGTTGTAAAATAAATGCAAGCTATGTTTAGTTGTTTCCATAATAGCAGTAGTATTTGTTAGGTAATGCGATTAACATTTCCTAGTGTGAAAGAATCATGTATCCTCATATTACGTAGATCCCATTCATAGTCAGAAACTCAGTGATGTGCTAGGGAGAGCTTAGGTCTAGTCTGATCTAGAGGAAATCTACTCAGTGGAAGTGAAGCCATGATAGCCATGCTGATATGTTTGTATGTATGCATATGTATATATATATACATATATATATATACACATATATATGTGTGTGTGTATGTGTGTGTAAATATGTGTGTACATATATTTAAATATAAATAGTTTATATATATATATATATTTACAAATTTACCTATTTACAAGTAAAAAGAAATTATGTAAATACATTTATATCTATGTATTTATATATAAATAAATGTATACATATATAAATAATGTATATTTTATTTGTAAACAGTTGGGTTCATAAACTTTTCAAATGTGACAATTGACAATCACAGGTTCCACAGTTTCTTGTACAGGTCACCGTTCGACTGTAAACATGAATTCTACACACAGCAGGGTTGAGTCTTCATGCACTTCTTTCTGCTGGCTTAATCAATTAGCAGGACATAGTTTTTATAGCGACATTTTAATATGTCAAATTTAATTGTACTTATTAGTCAAAAAGGGTTTTTTATACAACAAATAAAATGCTTTATTAGAAAATTTGTTGGCTTGCTTCCAAGTTTGAAAAACTCTTTACTGTCAAGAACAGGTGACTCCTCAAATATTCTTCCCTGTATATTGTATTAAAAGATTTTTTTTAATGTTGGAATTTTCAAGTGAACTTAAAAAAGATTTAGTGAAAACATTACATATCTTTAATTTTGGTGGAATGATCTCCAACTAGCTTTGCTTCCGTTCTACAATTTTAAAACAAACACACTAAAGTGACCTTGATTTTTAAATTATTGTTTGCTTTTGTTTCAAGTAAATGTCCCATATTTACTAATATGTAACATATTAATTACATTTATGTAATATTTTTGATGTTTTTTCTTTTCACTGGAATTTGCATACTAGCAGCGATACATATGTCACTTAACCATATGCAATTGAAAGGGACTGATGCTCCCTGAGCCTCCGAGACTTAGAGAAGTGTGTGTTTCTGGGAGTTAGACCTCCTGTGGCTATGTGGATCACATCACATATAAGGAGAGTCATTTTAGAATAATAAGTAGTCTCTGAAGTAGCAACAGACACTTCACAAGCAAGCTTCTACCTTTTGAATGTTCTGTGCCCAGTCTGAATTCACCACAGCTCTCCATCATCAACAATAGGGCAAAATTGATACACAATAAGAACTTATCCCTACTTCCTTCAGAAACTGAAAATTATCACCAAACATTGGCAAACCCATTCTCTCCCCTCCTTCTTGACCTGCTCTCACTTTCCCATTACTACTGAGAGGATTAATACAATTGAAAAGCTTTAAGAAATAAATGAAGTCAGTCACCCATAGTCATGAGTCTGCCTCTGTCCATTTACCAAACATTAGTATGTCAGCCAGCCATTATCACTTTGTTATGAATGTCTGAGATTATCAGCTTACAAAAAGATGTTTTATTTGAGCTCATGGGCTTATAGATTCTAGTTCATGATTGAGACACGCATTGCTTTGGGATATTGGTGGATAGAACAAAACAGACCCCAATTTGACAACCTCATAGCCAAGGAACAAGCAGGAGTTGAGAGAGGCTGAGTCCTTTAATTCCTGTTAAAAGGAACATCCAAATGACCTAAGGACCTCCCACCATTCTTTACCTCTTAAAGTTTCTTCCTATTTTCCATGGTACTGACCTCTAAAATTGAAAAATTCTTATAAAAAATTTATATAGCTCCTACCACTTAAACGTTGGTTTGAATGAGAATGGCCTATATAGGCTCATGTGTTTGAATACTCGGTCCCTAGTTTGTGAAACTGTTTGGGAAGGATTAAGAGGTGTGACTTTGTTGGAGAAGGTATGTCACTGTGGTCTTGAGGTTTCAAAACAATAGGTACTATTCCCAGTGTCCTCTCTGCGTCTGGTGCTTCAGACTCAGATGTGAGCTCTCAACTGCTACTCCAGTACCGTGCCTGTTTGCTTGCAGCTGTGTCCCATGCCATGATGGTGATGGACCAACTCCTATTTGTCTGGAACCATAAGGCCCCAAATAATACCTTAATTCTGTAAGGTACCCTGCCATGGTGTTTTGTCTCAACAATAGAAAAGTGATGAATATACACTGGAGCTGAAAAAAGTATATATTAAAAACTGAGTTTCCCAGAATGAGATTTTTTAGAAGCATGTGGATCAGGAGCTAAATATTCTTCAACCTCCAATATAGAGAATTTGAGGCCAGCCTGGGCTACATGAGAGTCTATCTCAAAAAATAACATTGATACTCAAACAAGCCTGTTCAGACACTCCTATTTTCTTGTCATCTTCCCAAGAAATACAATGCCCTTTACATAGCATTGACATTGTCTCGTGGTCTATAGATCATATCAAAGTGGTTTAAACTACATAGTGTGATGTTGGTGAAAAGAAAATCAGGGATTATTTTGGCTAAGTGATAGGGGTCCTGAATCCCATCTCATACCTTCTAAGAAGTAACTGTAGATGATTTTCTATGATTCTATTGCTCAAAAAGAAGTCAGCCTTTAATCCAGAATGCTACTCAGAGAGGAAAAGCAGAGTGCATTTCTGGGCTGTGGTCCAGCTTGGCCTTGGAGCAAGTGGAAGGACAGCTGACACGTCCCTCCCTCCTAGGACCCATGTCACTTAAGTTTGTGAACTGAACATCTGAGTAGGATTGTCAGTGGTCACCTTTTGCATATGTCCCAAGAGATGAAGCACTGACAGTATGATTAAAGGGTGTAGATGCAGTGTGAAGTTGAGTGAGAGGAAGCAGGAACAGAGGTGAAACACAGCCTATTTTCTGTATTCCTGGTATAAAGAATAACTGTCTTTGTATTTCTTTGCCGCATGAGACAAAATTGACCTCTTCTCAGATGATAATTTTTTTTTTGAAGAAATTGTTAGTAATGAAACATTTCGGGAGTAGTTAAAAGACTTGTTCTCATCAACTGATCTTCATTGTAATCATTAAAAAATTTACATCCTCTATAATGCTCTTCTAAGAATAGACTAGATAAAAATGAATTTCTTTAAAACAAATATCCCTTTATTCTTTCTCTGCTTATAAAACTTTAATGAAGGAAACTTTCCTTCAGGCTTCTATTACCCATGGGAGCCAGAGGGAGAGCCTGCATCTTCATTAGTCTAAGGATGTACTTTAGATCGTGACTGTCAGCCTACTGTGGTGATCATTGTTCATGGAGCCTAGAGAGCGGTCACAGTCTCTTGTCAGAAGTTTCTTGCATTCCAGAGTATCAGAGATCCACAGAGCCTGCAGGCTACAGATGTCTGAGCTATTTTTAAGTGCTTTTTAAAAATGAGCATTTTCTTCAAGGGCTGCAGAGCGATCCATAAGTCAGGGTCCAGATAAGGACAGGATGCTTGGTATCTCTAGCCCCACCCTATTTAAAAGGATTAAACTTGATATTAAGGGAGAGCAGAATATAAATGAGTCGAAGACAATTAGAAATGATCCAGGAGAACTCTCTGTCTTCCTTGTATTTACCTAGAAATTAAACACAGCCTCCATACCCCTCTTCACCAGGGAGAACAAAGGTTGGCCTCTCATAATAGCTATGGCCTCTCACGGGTCTAGAGGCAGAACAAGAGGAATCTATCATAATGAGCTTCACTAATAGCCTTGTTGTCCAGTTATTCACCTTCCCGCAGCTGCTGATTGTAGAGAGTCAACCTCTTTCCCTTTGTTTTATCACTCCTTACTCTAAAATCGGGTATCTTTGTTGAATGTGCCATATAATCTAGAATCCAGTGCCACTACTGGAAAACTACTCCCACTTGCATATGGACATGTCCGCCAACAATATTCTGTTCCTATTCTCTTAGCAGTCTGTGTTTTGTACCAGAGAACCTGGCAATTGTGGACCTCTGGTTTTGTTCTACAGCAGTTAGACTATAGGCTCCACGGCATGGCTGTGCACCAACTTCCATATCTTTTGTGCTCTGGTTGGCACGACAGTGAGGGACAGAGAACAGAAATGAGCAAACGTTGGCTCTCGGTTTTCTGGCTTTCATGCATTTCAGTTCTCCTCTCTGAAGTTTACTTGGGAGGCATGCCCAGTGCTAAATCAGGGTTTATCCAGGAGCTCTGAAAACCAAGGAGACTGAAACCAACCTCAACAGTAACAGAAAGCACTTTCATTGTTACGAGAGGCCATCAACCTTCCCACAGGAGTGAAGATTGTACCTCATGAGGATGGAGAGTTTTATAGATGGAATTGGGTTTAAACAAGGGAATGTTGTGGCTTTTCTGAGAATGGGCAGTTGGGTGGACACCTGGGGCTTTTCCAGGATGGAGGGTTTAGCTTGGGATGGGATTCTTTTGATCAGGGAGGGAGACCGACGTTCATCTTAGGAGAGGGGGCGATCCCTTTGTTCAGGAGGTCACACGGTCCTCAACCCAGTATTTGGTAGCTCCACTTGGAGATGAAATCTAGTGTATTTCTTTGTTCCCATCCTCGTCCGCTCCTTGAATAACTAAACATCTATTACCTCAACCAGTATACAGCAGCCATGTTTGTCAGGGGCCAAGTGTACTCACTTCTCCAAGAGGCATTCGGTTCTTATCTGGAAAATTCTCAGAGTTCCTAATTAAAGAATTGGCAACAGTTCCCTCCCATTCCATATGGTAATACTTTACTCAGTGACGGCTGATGTGCTTTCCAGAGACACTCAGTGAATGTGTGATTAAAGATACATTCAGTTCACAGCTGTCAGGAGCAGCTAGTAGTGAGAAGTCTTCGGTGGAAGCATTGGTTTTTAGAGAAGATGAGATGGAGGAGTCATGTTCAGAATTGAGGGTTTATGGGAACCTCCTAGGGCAATGGACTCTTTTACACCTGAAGTTTATCTTCATGAAAGTGAAATAAGAGTCTGAGTTTGACGTTAGGTAAGAACAGAATGTGTCTTCTATCAACAAGGAGCACATTCTGCATTCCTTTGATGCCCCCACTAAAACCTTGCTTTGAATATTCATTGGCTTATACTCCTAGAGAAGGCAACAGACTGGATAAGTCATCACAGTATTATTTGTCTTCAGACTGTCTGCCATTGACAGGTCATTTCTACCAGGAGGTGTCCCATGTAAGTGTTTTAGATGCATTTTAAGTTACCTCCAGTAATGGCGCCATTGATCATGGCAAAGCTATCTGTCTTGGGTTGAATGGCTTTATTGTGTATTGTGACAATTGATTTCCCTTTTGCAGGGCACACAGACTGGGGAGATTTTAAAGCACTGTATTAATGACCAAGCAGCTTCTAACAGATGAATAATGATCACAAGAACATGGATGTGTAATCTCTGGGAGGTCTGGCCTATGCAAACAACCACTGTGAAACTGTTTTGTGGGAATGCTCTGACTGTCGAGGTGCCCAGCCTCAAGGGTTTTGTCATACACCCACACCCACACACACACACACACACACACACACACACACACACACACACACACACCACGCGCACACACACTTATCCTATTGGTTCTGTGGCTCAAGAGAACCCTGCCAAATATAGATAAACTATAGATGCAATCGGCCAACCTCTGCCTTACAGAGAAAAAATAAAGTCCAAGATTAGGCCACAAAATCCCACCAATCTCAGAACTTGCCCCAAGATCAGGCCACAGAATCCTTCCAATCCTCAGCCAGCCTAGAAAGCTCTGCTTCCCCCACCCCACCAGGACACAAGCAACCCTATGTCAAGCCTGCCTCCTGCATGGTTCTTTGCTGCTTCTCTCCTGAGCAGAGACAACCACCTCCTTGTACTTTTCTCAATAAATCTCTTGTGTGAGGTTTACTGTGTGGTGTGACTTGGTGGCTCCAGACGGCCAGGCACCTGTCCCTTCAGAGCTCCAACAATTAAATCCTTCCCCCCATTCTTCCTACCTCTGAGACCTTTCTCACCATCTCTGCTGTTGTCCAAATCTGAAAGAGAGTACCATTCTTAAACTTTTAATCTCTCCTCTCCTTACAGTGACAGTACTGAGTCGTGATGACCTCTAATGTGTCCCCATGATGCAGCTTCTCCTCTATAACTACTACTGGTCATGTTCACATTAAGCCACCGTCATCCTTCTCTGGATACTGCCATAGTCTCTATTCTGAGTCCTGCACTCAGATTGGATTTATAGAGTTCAAATAGAACTGTGCCACCTTCCATCCTAAAATGCTTGCCTTGCATCTCATTCCTCAGAATGTCTGCCTCCCTCAGGAGATATCCCTTCCACATCCTCTGTGAGGTACTTTCCACACCTATACCCTAGCCTCCCAATTTCTCTCAGTCTTGTATCATCTCAGACTCACAGGGCCATGTTAGGCCCCCAACACCTTGCATTTCCCGTCTTAACATGAGCTTTCCTCCTCAGCCACTGTCACCCATCAGCCTTCTCCTTGTGAGGAGAACCCTTCTTACATTTTGCCTTACCTACACTCTGTCTCAGTTAAGGTTTCTATTTCTGTGATAAAACACATAGACAAAATGTGTGGAAAGTATTTGTTTTGTATTACAACTCTGAGGACACTGAGGGAAATCTAGGTAAGAACTCAGGGCAGGGCCTGGACACAGGAATGGACGCGCAGAGGAATGCTGCCTACTGACTTGCTCAGAGAAGTCACCTGCCCAGAGGAGGCAGTAACACCTCCCTACTTCTGGATTGGACCCTTCCACATCCATCATCAATCAAGAATGCCCTATAGACTTGCCTATAGGCAATCTGGGTAGAGTAATTTTCTCAGTTGAGAAACATAACCACATAACCCTAGCATGTATCCAGTTAACCAGAACCTAACCAGTGGTCTGAAGTCTGTCTCTTTGTCATTTACTTTTCTGAGCATAGAGAAGAGTAATAAGGTAATTTTTGCTGAATGAATTTATAGAGGATTTCGAAATTCATTCTTGAATTTAACTATTGTGGAACATCTACACATGTATCCATGGTTACAGATTAAAAATAAAGGTTATAGAGAGATGGGGTTATTTGAATGTCACACGTTGGAGACCTTTCTGTACATATGGCAATCCACCAACTGATTTTGATGTCAGTGACTGTAAGTCACCAGGAACTATTTATGTCTGAAGTTATTTGTTACAAAGGCAGAGAAATATAACATAGTGTAGAAAATATGCTATCTAGGCTATTTTCAAGTTTAAATGTTCAATACTGAAAAAAAATAAAGTATCCTTTCCTCTAAATTAAGTGGATGGGTTAAAATAAAACCAGAATGAATCCGTGCAACCTTTTGTTGAACAACATGGCAATATATCAGGTCATAAAAATGGTCCAAGCCTCTGGTTTTATCAGCTCACTCCTGGGAATCTGTTCTAATAATTCAAAAGCAAACCAAGGCTACATATACAGTGAGGTTACTGTGGATGGGAGCTTTCTCCTGTCCTCCTCTCCCCTTTTATCATAATTCAAACAGAACCACAAACACATATTATTTACAAGGCAGACTCCCCTCTAGACCATGAGCTCATCATGGGCAAGATGCCATAACTTGATCCATGTCTGTACTTACAGAGAAATAAATGGTAGTAAGGAACTCGGTTTTATAAATAATGATCAAAATGTGCATACACACATACACACACACACACACACACACACACACACACACACACACACACACACACACACCTCCAAAAGGAGAACTAAATGCCGAAGAAAGAACATTTATCATGGTGCCTCCAGATTCCTATGCTCATGATAAATGCTAGCATGACTGAGATTGTTGGTGCTGAGGACGGTGCTAAGAGACAGCCCCCCCTGGAAGCAGGGGATAGAAGGTTTTTCCAGTGAGGACTTGGGAATAAGCCTTTAGAGATTCAAAAAGGTTACAAAGAGGCAAAGATGACAAGATGGAGGAACACCTGGGCTAGTGCTCAGCAAAAGAAATGTGTCAGTCAAAAGGGCACAGAATAAAACCGAAGTACAGAAGTGGCCATGCCTGGCAGACGAGGGTTTATTGTTTGCTTTTGTTTTTGTTTTTGTTTTTTTGCTTGTTTTGTTTTTTGTTTGTTTGTAACCTTAGTAGCATAGATTTAAAAATACAAACAAGAACTATTTTTAAACCCAGAAAATGTGCACATATTAATCAATTGGTAGTAGCTGTTTTGGGGTAGCTTTTCTTTAACTTACTAGTTTTTTAAAAGATTGAGCTTGGTGGCTTGGCCTGGTCCGTGTGGTGAGACACTGGATGAACAGAGTCTGCCTCATTGTTTGTAAACACAGCTATGTTTTTAATGTTCTTAAAGTTGCAAAGGAAGGCCGTTATTCTAAAGGTCTGAGGTGGAAACAAGCCAACGTTCCCTGAAGTTTAGAAAGCAACTCCCCACACGTTTCTTTATTTGCCTTGCTACAGGGAGAATATTTGGTTATTCTTGTTATTCTGGTGAGCTAACATTGAAGCCTGGAGAAGACAATAATAAAAACAGCAATCATACACAAATGAAAGAAATAAATGCATAAGGAACATGAAATCGCGGGAAAGCTGTGTTATGCGGCAAGGAAATCACAAACTTTGCTAAGTCAGAACAGGAATTGCTGTTCCCAGAACTTTCAAGGAAGCGTGGGATAGCATTCGAAGTGCTCCTGTACATGTGAGAGCTGCACAAATGTGGACGCACATGGCAGAATGAAGTTAGCACTCTGGAGTTGACTTTCTCACTTGAGGAATGCTAAGAAGTTGAATGGCATTTTTAAATATTTAAATTTTATTTATGTATTCTTTGTTAGGAAATCTGATGACTAGAGCATTTTTCTAGGCCTTTGTACCAAGAAAAGCAGAATTATGTTTCTCTTTGTAGCTACGGTTTATAAACCGTATGTTTTTTTATGTTTTTCTTTATTTTGGCTCTAAGACATTTATAAAACTGTCCAATAAATAACTGCGCAGAATGAGAGAAAACAGTTCTGTTTTAAGGTTTTCCAGCTTAATATGCCATTCCGAGGTCATTTTCTCTTTGACCTGATATTTTCAAAGTAAAAAAATTACATTCTGTGTTCTTCTAAACCCTCAAATCTCAAGGAAAACATGAAACATGACTAAGAGAGTTTTGAGTATATTTAATTCTCAAAATGATCTCATTCCGTGTTGAAAGCCTTAGAATTCTCCTGGGATCTTCTTTCATTAAATCTGACAAGGAAGAAATATCCAACTAGAGCGGAAAAATGTGAGCACAGGCAAGCAGTGCTTCACACGGTTCAGGATTTAGTCCAGCACTGAAATACCTGGGAGGCAAGGCTAGTTCACCATAAAACTGCAAAGGCTCTGGCCCAGCCTAGATGCTGTCAATTAGAAACTCTAGATCAGGGGTCCGGAAGTCAGCCCTTCAAGGTGACTTTTCTGCATATGCTGCCTTGTCAGCCTGTAGTATGGTATGAGGGAACAGATGGGCTCTGCATAGAAGTACAACGCCTGCAAGAGACCAGGGGGTTCTTCCTGACTTAGATCCTTCCTGACTTTTCATGGCCGTGCTTGGAGAAGTTGAATCTTAAAGTAGAAAAGCCTAGGTTGGTGTGGAAAAGTACGGATCTTGAAGGAAGACACAGGTATCTGTCCTACAAGAGAGGAGTTATCAGAGCTGAGCAGCAGGTAGGGAGGGACAGCCACAGTCTGAATTAGGTCTCTGGCGTGTAAGGAAGGAATACATTTGATTATTGACCTCTGCTGCGCATCTACACTCGCTAGCCTTTACAGCTGCCTTTTTCAAGGTCAAAATAAAATAAACGTAAGTTATTATATAACAGTCTGAGGCCTAGCGGGATGAACCTTCTGCTTCTTCTGCTTCTCATTGTTGTTTTGCTTGATTCGCTATTTATTCTTTGATCAAATAAACTCCGTGAAAGTTTGATTTCTTGTTTCAAAACTATTAAAAAAAGCACAGACTCGAAAGGTCTTAAGGACATCAGACTTAAGCAGGAAGATTCTTATGTAATTGTCAAGAGCATCGGATCTATTACAGAATAGATGATCTCTGAGGGAAAATGAAGATCTGGAACCAAGAGAAGCCTTGGACTGTGAGTCAAGAAAACTGTCCAAACCTTACTGTGGTGATCTAAATAAGAAATATCCCCCATAGGCCCACACAGTACACTTGAATTCTTGGTCCCAAATTATTAGAGCTGTTTGGTGAGGTTATAGAACTTTTAGGAGGTAGATCCTTTCCAGAGAAAGTACAAGGGCAAGCTTTGAGTGTTGGTGGTCTCATCCTACTTCCAGTTCATGCTCTTGGCTTGCTTCAGCTTCCATGACTTTCCTACCATGATAGACACTGCACCTGGAACCTTCAGTCAAAATAAGCTCTTCCTTCTGAAAGTTGCTTCTGGTCATGGTTTTTATCGCAGCAATAGGGTCTCACTCATACACTTCCATTGTCTTCTTTTTAAGAGATTGCCAGGATTTTCAGCAGCCCTGTTTAGGTATACTTCACATGGGATAGAACTTAACCCACAGTAACACTGTAACTCAACAATTTTGCTAAGTTTATTAATCTTCTAATGATGCTTCAAGTAAATCAAATATATGATCTTTAAAAGCTGGCTACTCAGTGGTAGCACATAGCTTTAGTTCTTTGTGCTACTAAATAACATGGCACCTTTTGTGCATCTGTTCATTGATAGACATTTCTGATTGTTTAGTGGTCATTAAGAATGTAGCTGGGTATGGTAGCTCGAGCCTACAATGCTTGCACTTTATAGGTGAAGACAGGGGTTCAGGAGTTCAAGGCCAGCCTCAGCTGTCTAAGATGTTATCTGAGGAACAGAAAATAATCCTGCTCTGAGTATTTCTACACACAGCCTTGTGAGTATACATGCTCATAGTTTTCTAGGACCGAGTTCTAGGTGTGAATTATTGGAATGTGTGGTAGGTTTTGTTTTCATTTTGAAAGAATCCATCAATGGGCTTCCATGGTGGATGTTGTCTCGCCAGCCTTGGTGAAGGTTTTAGTTTCTCCTCATAATTTCCTATATTGGTTGGTCTGCCTTCTCACGATAACTGTTTTTATGTATTTCTTTTTCCATTCTGCTTTTATTTCCCCAAAGGGTAATGAGAACATTGAATGCAGTTATTTGCATCCGTAAAGTATACATTTAAGTCCTTGACTCAATCTTATTGCTTTCCTTTAAATTGGGTGAGCTTCTTATGAGTCTAGATATAAGAATTTTATCAAGTATATCATTTCAACCCATTTCCTCACAATCTGTGGGTTGGACTTTAATTATTCTTAGTTGTATATTTTGGATCACAAAAAGATTTAAATTTTCATGATGTTCAATGCTGGCTTACCTTTTTATGGATTGTGAATTTTACATTAAATCTAAGAACTCTGCCTAATCTAAACTCATAAAGTATTCTCCTCCTACCCAATGGATAAAGAGTTTGAATTCCTTTGGATAAGTTCATGGTACACATTTGCTAGTGTTTGCAGATGCTGTGATTTAAGGGTCTAGGTTTTTAATCTCTGTCTTCTTTTCAAATCATGTGATTATGAAACTGTCCTTGCAGGACTTGCTAGAAAGGCTATTTTTTTTAATCACCTTAAAGCATCTAATTATCCTGCTTAAAAATAAAAATGCAAGAATTTATGTCTTCTTTTTTTTTAAACACGGATTTCATGTATTAGTTTTATACTTGCAACACTTAAATTCAACGTATTATTTGTTCTATATTTAATATATTTAATGTGTTATAAAATTCAATGTCTTCGTAGTATGTGTTAATTATGAACAAGTTAATTCATGTCTGCATGGATTTATAATTTATAGATTTATGTTGATTATATGCACATCAGCACACACAATCTTTTTTCCAGGCATGGTAGTTAATGGTAATGTCTATGATCCTAGTACTAAGGTGGCTGAGACCTTAAGATGATCACAAAATTGAGGGTATTTTGTAGTCCCTTTGAGGCCAGTCTGAGCAACATGATGAGATTATGTTTCCAAACAAAGACACGAATATCATTCCCCCAGTACTTCCTTCAATATCCTTACAATTCTCCAGTGTGCTCCGAAGGTGAGAGGTGAGTGACAGTTCCCTGACTTTGTTAGTTTGACAATAGTTTGTCCACTATTCATGAATTTTAGGACTGGCCTCTCAATTCGTGTGAATAGGTATGCTGGGTTGTATATGAATGGCAACGAATCTATTATCCAGGTCAGGAAGAATTATCATCTTAACGATATTGAAAGTTTTTCTGGTACCTTCTGGAGTGTCCTCCCAACCTCCTACTTCCCGAGGTTGCCTGTTTCCATTCTTTCTGCTGACCCTCAGTCCTTTCCCCCCACCCAATACCAGATCATGCCCCCCTCCCCCTTCCCCTCATCCCCTTTCCCTCTCAGGTCTCTCCTTCCCTCCTCCCTTGTGGTTGTTTTCTTCTCCTTCCCAAGTGGGACTGAGGCGTCCTCACTTGGGCCCTTCAGCTTGTTGACCTTTCTGAGTTCTGTGGACTGTATCTTGGGTATTCTGTGCCTTTTGGGAGGGGGCTGATATCCACTTACTAGTGAGTACTTACCCTTCAGAATGTACCAGAGACCTGGGAGGTGAGAGACCCTCAGGTCTCAAAGGGAGAGACCTTAGATGAAATGCTCTACAATGGGGAGTGGGAACTTGTAGAGCCCACCTCCAACAGAAAGACAGGGCATCAAGTGAGGGATGGGGTTGCTATCCACAGTCAAACTCTGACTGAAAGAAATGCAGGGATGGAAATGGAGAAGAGCCCAAGGAAAAGAAGGTCCAGCGACAGCCCAAAGTGCGATCCGGCTCCTGGGGAGGCCCCAAGACCTGACACCATTACTGAGACTATGGGGTGTTCATGAAAAGGGACCTATCATGACTGCCCTCCAAAAGATCCAACAAGCAGCTGAAAGAGTCAGATGCTGATTTTGCACACAAACAATGAACAGAAGCTGCTGACCCCTGTGGTTGAGTTAGGGAAAAGCTGGAAGAAGCCGAGGAGGAGGGTAACCTTGTAGTAGGACCAGCAGTCTCAGTTAACCTGTACCCCCAAGATCTCTCAGACCCTGAGCTACCAACCAGGCAGCATATACAGCAGAGGAGTCCTGGGTCTGGGTTCAGTCAGAGAAGATGCACCTAACCCTCAAGAGATTGGAGACCCCAGGGAGTTTAGAGGTCTGTTAGGAGAATGGGGGTGGGTGGGGACATCCTTGTGGAGATGGGGCGGGGGAGGAGGTATGGGATGTGGAACAGTGGAAGGGTGTACCAGAAAGGGAATGAAATAAAAAAAGAAAAGAAATGTAAATACATAAAATACCCAATAAAAATAACTATAAAAAAGAAAGTTTCTCTAATACATGAAATACCTTTTTAGTTACTTCTTTTAATTTTTTCAATATCTTTTTAGTTTTTAGTGCACATATCTTGCAATTAAAAACTATTTATACTTCTAGATAGTCTTTCCTTCTGATACTAGAATAAATAAAATTATTTTATTAGATTTTCTTTGAGGCAAAGACTTTCAGTATAGCCCCGGTTGACTTCAATCCACAACCTTCTAGCCTCACCCTTCACTGTGTGATAGCATTGTAGCATCACTGAAAGTTGTCACCTCCTGGCCAAAAGAATGGAACCTACCTCCGGGTGGAGATATGCCATTGTCTCTTTCTTTAAGCCTTAGTTAATCCAGTTAGACTAGCTGATCGATCACCTAGGCAAAGAATCCTTGCCAAGGAAGGGGGATCCACCCGGAGAGTTAGGAGGATTAAGTATCTCCTTAAGGACATAATTTCCTTTCCAAAGTTCCTTACCCACCTCCCACCGCCCACCCCCAAGTGCAGTTTCTTATATGGGCAAACATGCATCAGTCAGTTTTTCTGAATTACTCAGAAAAATGCAATTATTCCTTCTCCACCTTTTAGCTTTCTTGAGAGTGCTTTTCCTAACAAGTGTTCATCATTGTCTCTAAAGTTCTCCTCCCTACCACGTGGCTGCTTCTTTTTTATATAATTATTTTATTTATGTACATTCTAAATGTTGTTCCCACCACCACCACCACCAGGTATCCCTCCAGAATTCTTCACCCCATCCCCCATTCCCTCTGAGAGGGTACCCCCCTCCCTGCATCCTGCTTCCCTGGGGTATCAAGTCTCTATAAGATTAGATGCATCCTCTCCCACCTGAAGCCAGACAAGGCAGTTCTGCTACTTATGTGCTAGGGTCCTTGGTCCAACCTGGGTATGCTCTTTGGTTGGTGGCTTAGCCTCTGGGAGCTCCCAGGGGTCTGGGTTAGTTGACACTGTTGGTCTTCCTGTTTAAAAGGAATGCAGGGACAAAAATGGAACAGAGACCGAAGGAAAGGCTATCCAGCGACCAGCCCAACTTGGGATTCATCCACGGGCAGTCACCAAACCCTGACACTATTTCTGATGCTATATAGTGCTTGCAGGCAGGAGCCTAGTATGGCTATCCTCTGGGAGGCTCTACCAGTACCTGATGAATACAGATGGAGATACAACCAAGCATTGCAGTGAGCCTGGGGACCACTATGGACAAGTTAGGGGGAGGATTGAAGGAGCTGAAGGGGAGGGAGACCCCACAGGAAGACCAGCAGTGGCTGCTTCTTTATGTGGCTGACTTTCTTGATGGCTACACTCCAGCCGTGTGGATTTTCTCCTGTTCCACAGGCAGCTGCTGGGACTTACATCTTGTCTGCCCTTGGGAGTTTTAAACCCTAATAAAACTGCACCCGAGGTGTCATTTGAGCCTTTAATTCCATTTGTTAATAAAATCGTGAACCCCAAAAGAGGCCTCCATCTCCCCAGTATTGTTTGATAATTTTGAAGGCATTTAGCCAAAGTTTTGATAACATACAGTATACAGATTCATTATATACCATATAAATTGATTTACTTACTTGGGATCCTTATTCATTAGCCCTTATAAGTTTTTATAAGTTCCCTGAAAATTTTCACACTCAGATTTACGATCTCCCTCTTTCTCTCTGTGTCTCTCTCTCTCTGTCTCTCCCTCCATCCTTCCCTCCTCCCACTCTCAATATTACATTGACACTGCATTGATGAGTATGGGAGGCAAGTGGATATGCTTGTTTGCTCTATGATCTTAAGGTTCAGAAGCATCGTAGGGACAATCACTCAAGTCACTAGCTGTGAAATATACCATTCATCAACTTGCGAATGCTCCTTTTGTAAGTGATTTATTAAAAGCATCAGCCTCGATTGAGTGTTGGATTTTGTCAAATGTCTCTGTATCAGTTGAGACCTGTGACTTCTTTGTTTCCTTTACTTTGCTAATTCAGTAATTCATTCATTGATTTCCCAGATGTTAAGTCAACACTGCACCTCCGGGCTACACCCACTTGTTCGAGTGGGACACCATTTTCATTGTATGGGGTGCAGATTACCAATGCGTTCTTAAAGATTTTTCCATCGTGTTAATAAAGAATTTTTCTACAGTTTTCTTTGGTGTAGAGTACACTGCTATGACATTGTCAGCATCAGAATCAATGGAAAACTAAATTGGGAAGTTCCTTTTTGCCACTTTCTCCTGACTCAATTTGTGAAGAAGCATTATTATTATTATTATTATTATTATTATTATTATTATTATTATTATTATTTTACTTATTTCACAGAATTCACTAGGAAAAGCACTCAGACCGGCTCTTTTTGTACATTATGATGAAGCAGTTTGCCTTCATCTTGGGCTTGAAAGCCATCGTACAGGAGAGACAAACTAGGCTCATTCCAGCTTATAATGAAGTCTGTTTCCCCATGATTGGCCTATGTCTCACCTTAACTAAAATGGTTCTGTACTGCCTATTTCAGGAAATGGCACCCATGACTTTGTTCCAAAACATTGTTCTGGCCATCTTGCAACTTCACCTTTGTTTCAGAAGGTTATTGTAAATGTCTGTTGTAACGGCTACCTTGTTAGGATGAGTTTGTTACGTTTTGATTACTTAACTTAGCCCTTGATGATTTGTGTCAAAGGTCTTTCTCCACATATCTTTGAGATTAAAATTAATTAGAATTTTCGCAATCTTTGAGGTGTCTGTCCATTTCTTTCGACTTTTCTAACACACTGTTGCAAAGCTTTCCCTAACATTGGCTCGCAGCTATTGTTCATCTTGGAGGATTGTTTGTGTATCTTAATGTTGTACTTTGAGTCTAGTGGAAGCTGAATTAATTTTCTTGTTTCAAATAACTTTCATAGAATTATCACCTTGGTTCTAATAACTGTCTCTGATGCTTTTGTATCTTTTATTTAATTGAGCTCTGATTACATGTCCTTGGATACTGTCTTCTGCATGCTTCTGTATGATCTGTTGACATTAGTTTCCTATAGGCAGAAGTTTACAGCGTATGTTACTGACTCAGGAAATGAAGTACTTTTGTAGCTTATAGCTGCCCCATCAACTACAGCACAGGCTTTTCACTTTGTATCAGTTACAGGTATGTCCAAAAAATCTCTGTGACTTCTTGTTTTTACCCAAAGGTGATTAAAAATATAACAGTCGGATTACTTAATGTTTTCCGATTCCTTAGATAGTATTGTCTATTAATGCTATTAATTCTAAGTTGATTCTGTTGAATTTTGTTGTGCTCAAAAAATATACTTTGGTGGTTATGTCTGTCAAGCTCATTGGGAATTGTTCTATGGCTTAGCAATTGGTCTCTCTTATAGAATACCCACCTTCCGTTGGCCAAATGAGTTCCCCCGGTTGGGCTGTGTATTCCTACCTCTAGCAGCTAGTGTAAGTCTCTTAAATATCCTTGCTAGTTTTCTGTCTAGATTGTCTATTAACTATTGTTTACTGAAACATAAATATAATTGCTTGTTTTTCTATTTATCATTTGAATTCTTTAAACTTATCTCATGTATTTTGAACTTTACTGTGAAAGCATATATTCATTTTGTTTCATGTGGTCTGTCCCTATTTCTCCTTTAATGTCTTTTTAAAAGTTATAAGCTTTTGCATTTCAAGCTTATTTTGTTGATTGTCTTAGTGATACAGAAACTTCAAGATGTATCTTTTTTTTTTTTATAACAATGGACTTCATGTTGGTATTAGTTCATTTTACACTTTTAGTTCAAAATTCAATATGAAGTCTCACAGCTTCAGCTCCTAATGCCTATTCTAACTGTATAGAAGTTCTGGGAGTTGGTGTCCCTATTACTTCACTGGTGTTCCTGCCTGGCTACAGGAGGTATCCCCATATCCCCACTGCTGTGAGTCTCAGCTAAGGTCACCCCACAACACAAATCCCTGGCACTTCCTAGAGATGGAGCCCTCCACAGACCAGCTGCAAATTTCATTCATTCTCATGGCCATCTGTCTATCTCCCTTGTCTCTCCCCACACTTGATCAAGAACCACCACCCCCCACCCCACCCCAGTCCCCTTCCCACCCCTTTTCCCACCCAGTCCCCTCCTTCCAATCTGCCTCCTATGACTATCTTATTCCCTCCTCTGAGTGAGATCCTTTGCTTGGGCCTTCCTTCTTGTTTCAGTTCTATGGGTCTGTGGTGTGTTGTATGGGTTTCCTGTATTTTATGGCTAATCTCCACTTATAAGTGAGTACACACCATGCATGTCTTTTTGGGTCTGGGTTACCTCATTCTGGATGATATTCTCAAGTTCCATCCATTTGCCTGCAAAATTCGTGATGACTTTGTTTTCAAAAGCTGAATATCATTCCTTTGCGTAGATGTACCACATTTTCTTTATCCATTCTTCAGTTAAGGGGCATCTAGGTTGTTTCTAGTTACTGGTTATCATAGATAAAGTCGCTATAAACAGAGTAAAACAAGTGTCCCTGGGGTATAGTGGGATATCTTTTGGGTATATGCCTAAGATTGGTACAGCTGTGTCTTGAGGTAGAACTATTCCCAGTTTTCTGAGAAACTGCCAAATTGATTTCCACAGTGGTTCTACAGTTGGCACTCACACCAGCAATGGAGGAGTGTCCCCCTTGCTCTACATCCTTGCCAGCATCTGCTCTCACTAAGCATTTGCTCTTAACCATTCTGACCAGTGTAAGATAGACTCGCAGGGATTTTGTTCGTTTGTTTTGTTTTGGTTTGGTTTTGGATTTCCCTGATGACTAAGGACTTTGGACATTTCTTTGAATGTTTCTCAGTCACTGGAGAGTTCTTTGTTGAGAATTCCAATTATCTCTGTACTGGACACTAACCTACCCACCAAACTTTGAACCCCAAATTTATTCTGCCTGCAAGAAATGCAGGGAGGGGAGATGTAGCCCAGAATGAGGGAAATGCCGAGCAATAATGAGCCCAACTAGAGGCCCATCCCACAGGCAAGCACTAATTCCTGACACTACTAATCATACCATGTTTTGCTTGCAGACCGGAGCCTAGCATGACTGTCCTCTGAGAGGTCCCACCTAGCGGCTGACTCAGACAGATGCAGAAACCCACACACAAACAAGGGATGGAATTTCAGGACTGTTACAGAAGAGTCGGGGGAAGGATTGAGGGTCCTGAAGGGGATAGGAACTGTACAGGAAGACTGACAGAATCAACTAACCAGGACCCTTGTAGCTCTCAGGGACTGAACCACGAACCAAAGAGCATACAGGGGCTAGACTTAGGCCCCCTGAACATGTGTAGCAGATGTGTAGCTCTGTCTTCATGTGGGTCCTGAACAACTGGAGTGGGGGCTGTCCCTAAAGTTGTTGCCTGTCTGTAGTATCTGTTCCCCTAGCTCAGCTCTCTTGTCTGGCCCCAATGGGAGACAAAGCACCCAGCCCTGAGGAGACTTGAAGTACTGGAGTGGAGGATACCTAGGTGTATGTGTGTGTGTGTGGGGGGCATCCATTCTCTTAGTGAAGAAGGAGAGTGGGGAGGGACTGTGGAAAGGAGGACTGGGAGTAGGGACAGGGATTGGAATGTAAAGTACATAAATTAAAAAACAAACGATGTTCAGTGAGTTGTAGAAAGTTAGGGTCAGGCATCTTCGTGTATGTTATTTTTTATCGAATCGCAAGCTTTTATATAATAAAGGTTCATAAAACAAAAAAAGGAGAATATTGACATATTTACTTAACTCTGAGGTGAGGATCTTTTCCCTCTTCTTACATGTGAAGCAAAGAAGGACACTAATGGGACTGTCGTGTGAAGAAATGGTGACAGAGTCTGGTATGTAAACTGCACTTAGAATACGCACCTTTCTGATGCCAGAGGCTTGGGACTCTGTTTCGGCCCTATCTCTGCTGTTCAATGCATCGCTTCCATAGATACTTGTCAGATAAGTGCATTGCATTTAGTTTCTCATGATACATGGTGGGGGCTACGTTTAACTTGTTAATAGTATGATTTGATAAACACATATTCTTTTCTTTTCAGTATGTAAGTCTTTTATTGTTCCCAAAGAGCCCAAACTGTCCTTGTGATCAGGATCTTGTTTCTGGAGCTGGGAAACTAAGGTCTCACTCATCTGCCTGCTGCACGGGTCCCTCCTCAGACACCCTGATGCCATCCATGAACTTCCTGATATCCTTGTTTTTAACTGTTGTGGCTTGCTGAATCAGAGCCGATGAATTTGAGACAAGTTCGATATCATTTCCTTCAAGGATTAGTTCATCCTTCTGGGCTTGAGAGACAGAACAAGCAACACCTGTCCTCATTCGAACCCTCTGGATGTATTTTTCACCCAAGAAATTTCGGATTTCAACCCAAGACCCATTCTCCTGAATAACGACGTGGATAGGGAAGTGAGCATCCACAGACCTCATCTTGTAATGGAAGCCCAGTGTCACACCCTTGATCGTGTTCTGAACAGGACTGCAGATGGTTCTGACAGTGGCCAGTTCCTTCCTGTTACCCCACCACTTGTCAACATGGAGCCTTTTTTTTTTTTTCCAAAAAGACTCAGCTCTACGTTGATGTGATTGAAGTCCTTCCTCAGAGTTCCCCTGGGGCCTTTCACAATGACTGTGCGCCCCTTCAGATCGATGTGGACATTTTCTGGAATGTCGACAGTCTGATTGCTGAGAACGGTCTTCATTCTCGCAGTAGATGGGGCACAGAGCCACATATTCTTTTAATAAGCATCATCTTATCAGCCATGTGGCTGGTGCTTTGGTATACTAGTAAGCTAGTTTTCATCTGGTGAACATCATCAAGATATCCTCTTATCTTTGCCTCTAAAATTAGTAGTTGCAATTCCTATATTTAAATTTAGAATCTATTGGGAATTCAGAGGTGTTTTTTTCTCCTCTTTTTTTTTTTTTTTTAAAATACGCAGTATGGGAAGAAAAAACCCAAGATTTTATTTTTTAAACTCATTTGGTAATCAATTAGCCAAGCACAATTTATTGGATTGATCTCTCCTTTGCCCAATGTACCCCAGGATCGGCTGAGTCACATAGCACATGGTCTTTTCTCACTCTATTCTGTTTTATATGTATTCATGTAGGACTATGGAACAATATGCTAATGACTATGACTTTGTGCAGTCCCAGTTGTTCTTTTGTGGTTCTGACTTTCATATTCCTGTTTGGTTGTTTTTTTGAAACAATCCAAAGATTTTTAAAAGATTAATAACAAAATGTAATTTTTAAATAGAAATCTGTTGGATCAATAGATTCCTTTGAAGCAGTTCAATGTCTTTGCTGAGTCTGCCTGTCTATAATAGGGTGAATTCCTCCAGCAGATCCTTTTAGGATTCTTTTGGCAAACTTTATAATTCTAGGAATAGAGATGCACGATTTAGTAGGATGTACTCCTATTCCTTTCATAATCATGATGTTATTTGATACTGTTGCCTATGTAATTCATTTTTATGTGTTTACTCTAAGTATATGGGAAGAAATTTCCTGTTGATGGGATTTGAGATTTACCTTAGGGCCTCAGCCATTGTAAGCAAAAGCAGTCTAACACTGACCTTATCTCTTGCCCTTGCTTTGCTGTTCTCTCTCTCTCTCTCTCTCTCTCTCTCTCTCTCTCTCTCTCTCTCTTCTCGCTCTCCTCTCCCTCTCTCCCTCTCTCTCCCTCTCCTCTCTCTCTCTCTCTCTCTCCTCCCTCCCTCCCCCTCCTTTCCTTCCTTCCTCTCTCTCTCTCTCTCTCTCTCTCTCTCTCTCTCTCTCTCTCTCTTTCTGTTTTTACAACATTCCTATTGCTAAATTCCTCAGGTTGGTCTTAAACTGATAATCTTTTATCTCTCCTTTTGAATGGCTAGAACTACAGGCATAGGCCACCGAGCCCAGCACACAGCTGGTTTTTATACACTGACCTGGCTAAACTCTCTTCATACAGTTAATTCAGTCTGATATTTTGATATTTTTAGTTTTATAGAGACATCTATAGATAATGGCAGATTGTTCTTATGAGACAGCTACCGTTGCTTCGATAAAATTGTAGAATGTTGCAACAGTAAATATTCTCCTGTGAGAAGCTCTGAATAGGAGCCCACCTACATCAATTTTATTTCAGCCACTCTCTCAATCTTCCCCGCAGTTATGTTCTATTTCCCATACTCAGGAAAACAAACAAAACTCTGCCCCATTTTCTGTCAGCGCTTCCCATATATTTTATAAAAGTACATCTAATGGTTTGAAATTTCAGTGTTTATCCTAAAATTTCACATTTTTCATGCTCCTCCAGAAAAGAGCCTATATTTTCTTATGAAAATCAAGGTGTAAATAACTATTATCAAGTGGCTCTGAGACTTCAAGGGAGAGATACGCTTTATTCCCTGCGCCTTTGTGCTTCTGGTACACAGCATGCTCTCCTTTTGCAGCTAAGGTATCCATCTCTGAGAGGCACTGCTAATCCCAACACTTGGCATTCTTCATACCGGCTCTCCCACTTTGTAGAGGTACAGTGAGATCATAGCACACACGCAGAGCAGAGATCTGATCACTGGTGCCCACCACATGCCTTTGTCATGCTGACAAACATCCCCACGACCAAGGCAAATAAATGGAAATTCTGAAGTACATTTACTATCCGAGAAAGCCTGAGTTCCTTAAGGGGAGGGATAAACAGTGCCACGATTCATTCCATTGACTTTAAGAAACGGACATTGAGAGGTTGATCTGCACAAGTCAACCAAGCAAATAGATTAAACCATACTTGATTTGTGATCATTTATTTATACTCAAGACGTTCTTGGTCTCAAATTTCTGCTCTTTTGATGCAAGTGACTGACAGTCAGCAACTGGGTTCCACTTTCCCTTTTTCCAGGAGAAGAGCTGTTTAATATTGTAGGTCAAGTTACACCTGCATGAGGATAGCGGATTCTTCTACAGATATCAGGGTTAAACCTCACTGCTTCATCCAAGCCGAGTCTACCCAAACATTTAGTTTTATATACACCATCTGCTTTTGATGTCCTATAATCAACTCCATATAAAAACAATCTTTTCTTATAAAATCATGATTTTTGTAGGGGGAGGCAGAGTTGGACTACTGTGAATTATCCATTAACTTTGGTGAGTTATCGCAGACCATCCATCTCCAGCAGACACAGATTTCATTTTCCAAGCACTTTTCAAAGTTAGATTTTGACCTTTTTCTAAGTGAGAATGTCTCAAAAATCAGAGACCTCAAAGAACTCTCTGAGGATAGGTAGACAGTTAGATATGTTTCAATGTTTTTATAGTTGTAATCCCCAAAATAAGAAGTTATTGCCATCTGGTATAATTGGCTCAAATCTCCTAATACAAGGCTTTCCATTAAGTAAATCTAGCTTATAAGAATATTGTCTTAGTTATGATTTATATTGCTGAGAAGAGGTATCTTGACCAAGGCAACTCTTCTAAAGGACAACATTTAATTGGGGCTGGCTTGCTGGCTGAGGTAGAGTTTATTAGCATCATGGTGGAACGTGAGGTATCCAGGTAGGCATAGTGTTGGAAGAGGTGAGAGTTTTACATCTTCATCCAAAGGAAGTCAGGAGCAGACTATCTCCCAGGCATCTAGGAGGAGGGTCTCAAAGCCCACCCCCAAAGTGACATAGTTCCTCCAACAGGGCCACACTAACAAGGCCAGACCTTCTAATAGTGCCACTACCTGGGCCAAGAATATTGAAACCACCACAAATATCATTATACTTGATAGTTTTTAATAGGCCAACAACCATGCCCTCGGCTTAATCTCTACTCCCTCTAAAAGTATATGAGCAATCAAGGGATGAATATTTAGAAGTTACAATCAAGGCAGCCACCAAGTACGTATTTCCCAATCTATCATTTCAGTAGTAAAACACATCAAATCTTGAGTTTATTTGCTCTATAGCTCTTATTTTAAAAATATTTCTTGTTTATTCAAACAATAAAATTATATCTAAACTGATAAAAATTTGAATGCAGATAGAAATAAATTACATTGAATATTTATAATTTTTTGAAATTTACTTTTATTTTTAGTTATGTCTGTGTATACTTGGGAATACAAATGCCTCAAAAGTCAGAGGTATTGGATTTCCCTGGAGCTGGAGTGACAGGTGGCCACCTAGAGTGGTCCTGGAGTAACTGGGATTTTCTTTGGAAGAATATCATATGCTCTTAACTCTTGAGCCACCTCACAAGCCCAAATAATTTCTAATTTTAGCATACTAACAGATGGCAACAAAGCCCTTCAAATATCTATTTAATGATCTTTGGATGACTCTGTCCCTTAACTGGGATAAGTCCCATGGGCAAAACAAACCATAAAAGACCCTGTCTCGGGCTGGAGAGATGGCTCAATGGTTAAGAGCACTGGCTGCTCTTCCAAAGGTCATGAATTCAATTCCCAGCAACCACATGGTGGCTCACAACCATCTGTAATGGGATCCGATGCCCTCGTCTGGTGTGTCAAGGACAGCAGCGTACTCATATACATGAAATAAATAAATAAATCTTAAAAAAAAAAAAAGACCCTGTCTCTACTCAGAAAGTGGGAGGAAGGGAAACTACCCTTGTGCAAATGACCACAGTACCAAAGTTACTGGGCATTTGCAGAGGTGTATTGTAAGGGGAGGATAAAGGATGAAAAGTCCAATATAAATAGCATGAAAATGTAGAGAGAGTGGGTAACTGCTCACTGGATACTTATTCTAACTCTCTACTGATCTGGATGTCCTTTTTTCCAGTGGAAAGCACACAGTGATTGAAATTCTAACTTCCCATCCACTGAGGCCATGCCAAGTAGGATTCCAAGGCTAGCTAATTCCGACACATTGTTACTCATTGTAACTAACAAGAGAAACTGAATATCTCAGACACTCTGTTTACAAAGTATCTCTAGTGAGAGGACCAGAGTTTTAAGCTGTGCACTATCTTTTAGCTGGAGAAATGGTCTCTCTTCAGCCTCTCCCCTCTCAGCAGGGAGCTGAAGCCATGCCAGCCTTGGCCATCTCCTGACGTTTTGACCATCTCTTTGCCTGTTTGGTGGCCTACCACACATCAGCTCCAAGGGCACTCTGCTAGCCTTACCACCTGGCCTCTGTTTCTCCCTCTTCACGTTCATTCTCTTACTGTCTATTTACACTAGTAAAGTAAGTTATTTCAATTCCACAGCATAGCACCTCAGTGTTTTAACATTCTTTCCTTTCACATTTGTTTTCTTTATATTTGAAACTAAAATATAATAATAAATCACTTCCTTCCTTCTCTTTCTTCCCTCCAGGCCCTTCAACTCATCCCACATTCCCCCAGCACAAATTGACAGTCTCTTTTTCTTTGGCTATTATTGCTATACATAAATGTAAAATGTAATATATATATATATATATACACATATATGATATACATAATAAATGATATTATATATATGTGTGTGTGTGTGTGTGTGTGTGTGTGTGTGTTCCTCTGAGTCTATTTTGTTGTTTGTATATGCATGATTCCAGGTCAGACCACTTTATGTTAGACAATAATTAATTGAAGGGGACATCCCTTGGCTACACTAATTCTTCTTTCTCTAGCAGTGATTAGTTTCCTATAGTTCTAGCTTACATTCTTTCTTAAAAGAATACACTTGAGGGACTTAGAAATGGTTCATGGGTTAAGAGGACTGGCTGCTCTTCCAGAAGACCTAGGCTCAATTCCCAGAATCCATGTGGTAGCTCACAACCATCTGTGATTCCAGTTCCAGGAGATACTGTCCTCTGGCCTCTAAGGGTACCAGACATGCAAGTGGCACACCAACATACAATCACACAGACACAATGCCCATACACACAACACTGAAAAATACATTTGGCCTTTATTCTCACCAAATAGAATATACCTCATTGTCTCTTCATAAATGCACCATGTGCCTCATAGGAAACACTCTGTAACTCCTTCCCTGAACACTGTCTACTCATAGTCAGAGGGCTGAGCATGCCAGCCTCCACAATCACTCATTTCTAACACATTGACCTTGCCCTTTCAAGGACACACATCTTCAACAGGAACTCCCCTTCCTCTTCAATTTATATATTTTAAGATTTTCACAATGAGTTGTAGAGAAATTTAGATATGTGTATATACCTGGTCAAAGCTTTAATGGCACGTCTCAAGACTCAACATTGGAACACATTATACTCTGGTATAATCATGAATGTAAGTCTCACTTGCAGTTTATGAAGCCTGTGGCATAGAGCCACCGAGCCTTGGTACAGAAGCACACATGTTTACACACATTACAAATTAGTCCTGCAATTCTCCTATATGTATCCACTCCTAGATGCATATGATAAGCAATACGTTAACATAATCCAGAAAGTCTGATCATTCCATTAGGGAAGATACTGGTCCACTGGGCAGATCTATTTCTGATCTCTTCAAAGCTGCCTTCTGTGTTTTGAACAATGACTTAATTGAGTTATAATCTCCTGGCCCCCTCTGGTCCAGAATGCACTTTCATCTAATACCCTCCTGGAGGGCCACACCCATATAGCCCTACTTGCTTTGGGTACAAGAGTAACACTTTATTTAAGACAGGCAATCACTCTTCCTTAACAAAGACTTTTCATTGCTTCTTTCATAAAGCGGGTCTGGCTTTTGATGTGCCAAGGATGCTCCCTGGGAGAAAGATGGACCTCTCTTCCTGTATAATTTGCTTTTGAAAAATATTCAATTATGTTTCTAGTTTAATTCACTTAATAATGAAAGCTAAATGAGTGCAACAAACATGTTTGACTTGTCTTAGAAAGAGAGACAGCTTTGCAAGAACAAACAAGGTTAAATTAAAGTAAGTGGTTCTCTTCCATGGTGGGAATGAATTCCCTCCTGCCCCCAAACTTCTTAGCATCTATAAAACGTAAGGCAGATACAAGAAAGGCAGAATGCCTTGGTACACAGCAAGCCTCACCTGTCCCTACCCTGACGGATGGTCTGCTTGGCAGGGCATGGACAAGTCTATGGAAACCCATACACGTCTACATATTCCACTGACAAGAGCAAGGGAGGGGCTGCGGCCTGGGGCTCACACCATCCGGATGGCCGGTGTTCCACCTACCGTTTTTGCAGATCGGGCAGCACTGATCAGGCTCATACACGGGGTCCACACATTCCGTCTGGGGACACGCCGACACTGTGCACAGCACTTCACCATTGGCTTCACAGCGACACCGTTCACATGGAGACACCTGAGACACAAGCCCATGATGAGGGTCACACCTCCCTTATACAGTCCTTACCCTACAAAGCCATAGCTTTAGTTTATGGATGAAGGCAGCCAGGTATTTCAGGAATGACATTTTTAAGTGCCTGGGACCAGTATTTTTCTAAATGTGGACACAAGATCCTGGTGTTTCCAAGTTACCTTAGGTTTCAAAAAAGCCACTTACTAGGGCTGGCAGTTCCGCTGTACCTCTCAGCTCCAGTTGGGGCAGGTCTTGGCTAAAGGACTTCTTTATAAGCATCTCTTTGAAGAAATACTTCTGTTGCTTCTTAAATCAAATTATTACTGAGCTCTTGCTCAACAAAGCCTTACTTTTCTATAGCACTGTTAACTCTGTACTCATGTAACCTAGCATGGATCATTTCAAATATTTCTCAGAACTGGTGCTCACGGGAAAGGGAAAGCACAAGACACTCACATGGTCCTCTGAGGCTGGGAACCTCTTTCTAGGAGCTGTAAAACTGTGATGTCCCAGAGCTCTTAGAGTGACATTAAGTGCCCTCCTGAAATGGTTGGCCCCATTTACTGGTAAGAAGGCATAAGACAGTTTGCCTTTGCCAGATTTCCTAAGGGATCAAGCCAAGATACTACGTAGGACTCTTGACTGTAGGTCCATGTTGGCTCTCCCTTCTCCAAGGCCCAAGAAGACCCTTATGTCATCAGTGATACTATGTTCTTATTGGAACCAAGGCTTTAAGTGGTATCAGGATCTCTCTGTCTCTTTTTCTGTCTGCCTGTCTGTCCGTTGTCTGTGTCTGTCTGTCTGTCTGTTCTCTCTCTCTCTGTGTGTGTGTGTCTGTTTGTCTGTCTGTCTCTTCATGTATGTATACACAGAGATAGAATAGGACTGGTGGTGGGGAGAGTGAGTGAGTGAGAGAGAGAAAGCTTAAAAATTTCACAATAGCACAAAATAAAATGTTGGCTTACTTTGCAAGTTAAAACCAAGTTTACAATATAAAGGGACAGTTTTAAAAAGTATTTTTGGCACAGTGAGTTTGGGGGGATTTTGCCGTTGCTGCTTTCCTCAATCTTCTCTGGTTACAGCATTGCATCTCCGTTTCAAGAGCAGAGGTAGACAGTAAATAGCATTAGGGAACTATTGGGAGTTTTCAAAGCAAAGACCTTGAGTTGCAAGAGAAACTGTCAAGTGCATATCAGATCCTTTAGCTGGAAGGACTTCCAGCCGAAGCCAAGAAGCCCAGATGGCATGGATTAGAGACACAGAGCTATGCTGCCCCAGGGGAGCAGAGGTTGAGTTAGCAAGGGGCAGGACGGTCACGTATCTGCATATGTCCTTAGGAAGCGCTCAATAGCTAGACACCTACCCTTCATCTCGGGCATATTCTAGGCAGAGAGGATAAAACTCCACATGGGCTAGATTTAAAGGAGACAAAACGGGGCATATGTCACGTTCCTAGGCAAAATATGCACTTGCAAATTAGACTGATCCCCATATTTAAGCAGTGGACTACAGAAATTGGGTGGTCAGGAATGTGTGTGATTTTGGAGGAAGTGTCAGACTGCACTGTCAAGCAGGAGACAGGAACATAAACACCGCACAGGCAGTTCTGAAGTGGATTCGGGTCTTGGGCAAAGTGGGAACCCCATTACCATTCTTGAAAGACTGACATCTAGGAACTAGGGGTCTGTAAGCTGCTGCTGAACTTGGGCCCCGGTGGTAGCACAGGGCACTTGAGGGTAACAACAGAGGTTGGAAACTTCCTCTCACCAGCTTCTCTTTGTAGGAGCTGGGATGGCCTGAGTCTGAGAGTGGAGTAAAGACATCCACAGTATGAGAGCTGATGAGAGACGTGTGGATGTGGTGTGTGTGTGGGGCATTGCGGGTAGACGAGAGACTGGCTAGAGACAGGCTCAGAGTAACCCTGATGGATCACTAATCAAGTTGTTTGAGAAATGAACAAATCCTTCACTTCTCCTGCTGGCATCAATTAGGCTATGATTGGTTAACCAGGCGTACCTCAGAATAATGTTATTTCCTGATCGTGAAGCTCAGTGGTACATGTCATCTGAGTGTCTTGACTTTTCCTTTTTTACTCTTGACTGGTGCAGACCTGTGACCATTTTAAATGTCAGGCTGAATCTACTTCTGCTGTCTACAGATCAAGCTGTGTTCATCAAAGCACGGATAGAGCTGGAGTCTTCCTTCCAGTAAGCCATCATCACTCAACTCCATCTTCTGGCCTGCTAGATGGCCCTTTTTACAACATATGAAATGTTGCTAGGTTTAAAAATAAAATGCAAAAACCCAATGTCCATGGGACTTTAGGAGCCAAGCAAGGAAGCAGTAACCAGGTTCACGGTCAGCAGAGCACATTGAAAGGTGACTACCTGTTAAGCTGATGGGGACCCAAAGGGACTCAGGCTAGATCATCTCACACCAGACTGGCCATCTACCCTTCTAAAACAGAGTGTGTTTAGTAGCACCAGGCACCACCAACATCCCAGGAGTGATCCAGACATGTCTCAGTAAGGATAGTTTGGCTTTCCCCAATTCGGTGTGAGAATGAAGACATCATTCCATGATTCCAGTTGCAATTTCAGAAGTGTGACCTTCCCTTACCACCTTTTGGGAGGGTGCAGATAAGATGGAAATTAGGGCCCGGGGTGATGAATAAAGTGTAGCTGGGCCTTGTTGAGGTTTGGTCTGTTTCTATGTGCTGTAATGCTAAATACTAGCCCCCAAGGTCCGGTTGCCCTCAGGGATGAGGAAATCCTCGTGTGTACCAAGTGATGCTATATAATCTTGTTTCTTAATTTAAAACTATTGGTTGAATAAAGACGCCTACAGCCTACAGCTGGGCAGATGAGAGGTAGGCAGAGGGTCACTTCCTGGGCTTGGGGTGTGAGCCAGAGACCAAGAGGAAAAAGATGAAGGGAGAGGAGGAGAGAAGAAGACACCATGAAGTAAGGGATGGTGAGAACTGGCCATGAAGTCTGGCCAGCCAATCAGAGTAAGAAAAACCGAGGTGGAACATGACAAGTTATAACGTGGGGTTATTGATAGAGATGTAGATAAAATAGTTTATAGGGTCAATATTTGCTCATCTCTAGTGCTTTTAAGGCTTAATATAAACATAAAGGCTTTGGACCTTTTATCTGGGAATTAAATGATCAAAGGTAGGGTTGACATCCTCGATTAAATATTTACCACAATAGGATCTGGCCTCCTTTGCCTGAAGATCCCTAACTTTACATTGCTGGGCTTTGTCACTTGTCCACATGGCTCTCTTATGATCACATGGGGCTCTGGTTGTAAACAGCAGCTCTTTAAAGGAAATCTAAGAAAAGTATCCTAAACCCAGAGCAGAACACTAAAGAAAACGTATACTTAGATTTATTTCTTTCAGTGAAACAACTCTGACTACAAGATGAATAACATAGTGTAAGTAAATACAGTAATTCCATGGTAATAAAAGTAGACCAGTCATAATTGGGGATGCCCTCACACCACTCAATAGTTGTGCCTGTGTCTGCGCCACATAAACAGAAGCAGCAGGGGCTATGCAGTAAGTGCTGAGTCTGCATGTTCTGACTGAGTATGAGTGGGCAATGGGGTTAATGCAAGAAATTAGCCTCACGTATAAAATGAAGACCATAAAAATGAACACTGTGCCTTTCACACGAACTAGGTATTCCTGTGTGACCTAAATACTTCCTGCAAGACCCCACCTTTCAAAGAGTTCACCCATCACCAGAGACTCAAGTCTCAAACGTGTGAACCTACCACAGGATGGCAACAAGTTAAATCCATTTTCTATTAGCAAACTTGGGTGAAATTAGGCGTCTATCTGTATGACGCTCTGCCTTGGTTAGTTTTGTAACTACAGCTCAAATCATTAATACCACAAAGAGCGACATACAGAAAGTTCCTTCAATTTAGATTCTGTTCTCAACTATTTCCTATGGAAAACAAGATTTTTTTGAGACAGGGTCTCACTGTGAAACTCCGGCTGTTATAGAATTCACTATGTAAACCAGGGTGGCCTCATACTCATAGAGACCTAGCTGCCTTTACCTCCCAAGTAGTATGGGCATGCACTGAACACCCAACTGGAATACAAGAAATGTTTTCAGATACCTTCCTCCTTCTCTTTCCTATCTGCACCACAACATTTTCTTACCACACCAGAATTGCCCCCTGATCAGGAATACAATTCTCCTTCCTCAGATCAGTTCAAAGGTATCTTCTTGCTCCGTGCTGCAAGAAAGGGGTGGGGGGTGTTGGCTTGGAAGAGGAGTGGGAGTTGTGTGTGTGAGTCAAACTTCTTGTCATAATTAGTTTCCTCTATTATATGTACTTCCTATCCGAGGGTTGTCATAAGAACTGCTAGAGTAGGTACCATGAAATCCCACTGTGGCAAAAGGCAGCCCTTCTTGGTGCCTAGGGACCAATTCCATGCTAAATGCAGATGTTAACTCAACAATAGACGAATAGGAGGAACGAAAATCTCAGAACAATTTCCCAAATGATTGTAATGCTTTGGTTGATGGGATTAATTTAAGTTCAGAGCAGTATGAGCTAATAGGCTTCAGCTTCGATCTTTCTCCACCAACACGACTCATCATAAAAGAAAGCCCGCACTTCACCATTTATTGGATCAGTTTATCCACTTGTCTTCCTAAACTTCAAAGCGTGCGTTCTGCAATTACACAAAACAAGGTTATCATGAAAACAAAGATGTAAATTAAAACTCATTCTCCCTTCCCTTCTCTGAAATGATTTTAGTTCTGCGATCCCCTGAATTCAGCCAAGGCATAGAGAACAGAGTCAATCTCACCCCCTCCTCACTGTGATGGCATTTATCACAAGACCCTCAGCAGAGGCCAAGCAATGGGAATATTCACCTTGGAATTTCAGCATTACAAGCTATAAATCAAATAATCCAATATTCTTCATGCATTCCCCAGCCATGAGTATTCCATGAAAGCACTAGAAAACATATGTATTGACTGACCCCACCATCACCACCAAATGAAATTAAGTTGCACAGGACATGGTAAAAGAAAAATTAACTGTAAAATCTATAGTTATCTTTCGTAAGGCTTGCCCAAACTTATACAAAGTGCTCCAGGATTAGATGCTACACCTGAGAACATGTACATACTTAGAGGAGTTATGGCCAACAGTCTGATATCCACTAACGATATTATTTTATTATTATCATGTGTGTGCATGCACATGCTCACATGGAGGTCAGGGATAACTCAGAGGATTTCGTTCTCTCCTCTCACCAAATGGGTCTGGAGACTTAAACTCAGGTCACCAGACTCAAGGGGAAAGCATCTTTAGCCACTTTATCTCACTGGTTTCTAAAGTGGTGACTTAAAAACGAGGTCTGAAACTGTGTAAAGGGCCAAGGAATATTAAGGAAATGAATATAAAGTGTGTGATCAAGATTGCTTCTAATTCTGAACACTGTCCAGAAGCTAACAGCCCCCATTACTCCTCCTTCACAGTCTAATCCTCTGCTCTTCCTGTCAACGTCTTCCTTAAACACATACATTGTATACTAAGTAAGCAAAACCTTGTGCTTTGTTGTTGACATAATTAATAAGCTATTGTTTGAACCTAAAAACCAGAAGGTCTGAGGTGGGAGTTGTATTCTGTAAAAAAGGGAGGCTAGACCTATGTGAGATCCCATACTGCAAAGAAACCCGCATTGGCAACCTGGCATTGGTCCTCCAACCCTTGAAACACTCACCTAGACATTACAGTGAGCATTTTTGACAATCATGTAAAGTTAACACAAAAATCAAAATATTTGCCTGGATGGGAGAAGAGATATCAATGAGATGTGGGGGAGCTTGGGGGGTTAGAAAATGGGAAGTGATAACTTTATATATAGATTTGTATAGTGTTTGTGTATATTGCATATATTATATATATTATATATGTTTGAGAGTTTCAAAGGTTTCTCTTCTGGTGGAATGACCAGGCACAGAATGAACTAGGATACAACCAAGCACTATAGAGACAACTGCTGACAGTGGAACAGAGGAGGCTATATGGACAGGAAGACAGAAATCTGAGACCCAGACCCATGTACAAATAATGCTGCCTGTACTAGGCTAGAGGAACATAACCGTACAGGAAAGGCACAGCATCAGGTCAGAGTCAGGAGGGAGAGAGGGCAGAGATACAAACACAGAGGGGCATCTGTGATGGTGGTGGACGTCCTCCTCTCACGATCCCTGAACAGTAAGACAGGATGAACCTGATCTACACTAACCAGCCACAATGCATTCAGTTCCACCTGCCTGCCCTGCTGAGTTCACATCCTGCATCAGCAGGGCCAAAGACAATGCAGCCAACCTCCTGTTTGTTTTATCCTTGGTGTACACCATTGCTCATCTCTGTGAACCAATGTACCAACCTGCCAACCAGCCAATCAACTAACAAACCAACCAACCAGAAGCCCCACACCGTTGCTACACTATTGAAGGCTGAACCGTAGGGTGGTGCTATTAGCAGTGATGGACTTGAGGGGGCGGAGCTAGTGAATAGTCATAGGAACATTTGAAGCATAAGCAACCTCACTCTCTTCTTCACTCTCATTTACTTCCCAGCCTGAAATCAGCAGCACTGCCCTTTTCCCTGCTCCTGTGATTATGTGGTGCCTCGCCCTGGCTCAAAAGTTTTATGGGCTGAAGTGTCCCACAGTTTAAGTTGAAATGACGCCTCTTCGCTTCCCCGATAAGTGCTAGCTAGGCCTGACCCTTTATAGCTTCTGAGATCAGACCAGGTTGGATGCATTCAGGGTGGCATAATCGCAGACAGCCCCTCCTCTCTTTATGAGTGGATTTGCCTTGGATATTTCATTACAGTGGCAAGTGTCAGAAGATGGAATGGATTATTTGTGCATTTAATTGCTGTGAAGAAGAAATGAGTGAAAGACACACAGGGCTCGATGGGCAGTAGTTGTCGCTGTGGACACGATGGGAACTACAAGTAACAGCACTGAGAATGTGTAAGAAATTCTATTAATCAATTGTGAACTATTTTTACAAATAGAAAAGAAAAGCGAACAAAACCAATGACGTGGCAAAAAATATAGGGCAGTCTGAATAGTTAATTGGAGTATAAGCGAATATGCTGTCTGATCAAGAATGTGGGAAGTGCTAACCCAATGAAACATATTCTTGGGCATGCACTCACATGGTGATAACGTGGAGGGCACCAAGTTTGGACAAACAGGATTCTTATCTTTTCTGGTTTGAAAAAGGGAACTAGGGCTTTGCGTTATGCACTACAGGATGGAGCTAGGGAGAGTTGGAACTGAGAGAGATTCTTGAAGTTTTGCTTCTGCTTCTATCCCAACTCTTCAGGAGGGAGAGCACAGACACTCAGCAGTTGACTCCAAAGGGCCCTCTCACCATGTTCTCCCCGCTCATAGCTTGCCTACAGGATGAGGGCATTTGGGGTCTCCTTTCATAAGGATGCAGGATCTTCCCCGTAGGTGGCTCGGTAGTCGTTCAGACTGGCAAAGTATAGCTGGCAAAATGCCTTCCATCTGGGTAAACATCCAAGCCCAAGACATTGACCTTGTGGCACCAGTTAAGTTGAAAACCAGAATCTTAGTGGCTGAGAAAATAAAACCGAGTAGAGATGACTGTTGGTAAGAGACCTGCTAAGCCCTGTGTCACGGTAGTCACGAGGGATCTGAGAAAACAGCAAACATATAGGAATGATCATACATGAGGAAAATATATGGATCTTAAAAGCATGACGAGGAACAGAGCAAGTTACAAAGAACAGATATGGCATCTCGTGGCATGTGCGTGTAAGCAGCCATCCGTGCAGGCTCATGTAACAAAAGGCGTGTGCTCACAGGAGTGCGCTCATGGGGAAAATGGGAAACTCAACATGGGAGGCTGACTTACCTATCTTCTCATGGCAGTGAAGGGAGAGCAAAGACTAAGCAAGGACAGTGAGGAGGTTTAGTTTTACTTGTATCCTTTCATCTCATTAGGAGATGGGGATCAGAAACGAATACGGTAAGACATAGCACAGGAGGGAAGCGACCAAGCCAACTCATCACCCCCACTAGCAATCAGCTGCTGGCAGTTTCCGGTGGCGTGCCTCTGGGCTGCATCCCTTGCACTAGGTGAACAGACAGTGAGGAGAATGGTGTGGGCATCCCATACTACTCTGCTCGGCGCTCTCACAGAGTCTTTACCCCAGGGATGAAGGATGCTCTACAAATTGAGCAGGAGCACATCTGTTATGTTAGTACTTGAAAGACTGAATGAAGCAGGATAACTGCAGGTTTCCAAGCTAGCCTGGGCTACGTAGCAAGACCCAATCTCAAAACAAACATGAAAACAAGTTGAATCAAGAATGCTTCCAGATCTCGAGGGTGGAGTGACACTGACACATAGGTCTGTTTGCCCAGCCTCTTCCGGGCCTCGGTGTTACTGTCCCAGGGTGCATGTCACAGGCAGAAGAAACCTGTACCCATGCTCCTGAAACTAGAAAAGTCTATGCACTAACTCGTACATCAGTCTCTTATAGATGCCCAACCAGAAATTCAAAACTGAATGTGGTGATGGGGAGGTCTCTGGCCACAAGGACAAATGGTTTCTACTTTTTCCCAAGCAAGACAAGCAAGGGTCAGGCCAAAAAGTGAAGGGTACCAGGTAGCATTGGTGGGACAGTGGCTGCATCTCCATTGTGACTGCACAGGGGTTTGGTCTGTCTGAGGCTGGCCACATTTCTCATTGAAGCTCTATGCTTTCATATGGACAGGCCAGGAGGGAGAAGGTATCCAGTAAATGATCAAGGTGCAATTGGAGCACTACAGTGCCTGGCACACATGGACAGAAACCACATCGTCTCTTTCACTGGAAGAGCAAGACTGACAACCAGATATTGGGTCCAAGCCCAATTCTGCCCAATTGAGTGTGCAAACTAGAGCGTGTGACTTGTGTATCAGTGCCACATCTGAAGGATGGATTTAAACCATAGCTCACAATAATGCTTAGACACAATGAACATGATTGCTATGAGGTACAGAGCACAGTGAGAGAAAACTAGTTTTGTCTTCCCTCACTATACATATAAACATTTCCTTTAACCAGAGAGACCCAAATCTACAAAGACTCAAGTCTTTTCTGTAAAACAGAGTCATATTTGCATGGAATCCATGCACATCCAGTTGTACAATTAAACTGATGTCCAGACGACTTATTCTACCCACTGTACCAAGTGTCCTATCGATAGTTATTTGACTCTATTAGTTAGTGGATGACAAGAAATTCAGATGCAAGTCTTTTAAGTATTTTTAGTCTACACTAAATTGAACTCACAATGCTAAGCCCATAAATAGGAGTGCTGGGTAAACTCTGAAATTCTGTCCAGCTAGGTTTTCTTCTCAACTGTCTTCTCCCAGACCTCTCAGCTCTGTATTTTCATGCAGGCCCCAACACTTAGTTTTCCAAAGAGCAAAACCACTGGCAACCGCTAATATCTACTAATAAGTACTTATGCTCAGTTTGTGGGCATTACCAGGGACTATTCAGTAAGGAAGTCATCATTTCCAGTGCATCTGGAGCTGAACCTTCAGACATCAGAACTCAAAAGTCTGCAGGGCAAGCTACAGTTCAGAGAAAACAAAAGTATGACTTTCAGAACACATCATAGGGAAGCCTAATCATTTTTAGTGTTGGAAACAAGATCCGTGGGAGGGAGGAAGAGGGACAAGGACAAAGAATCAAAAGCTGAGATTCTAGCTTGAGTCTATCAGAAGTATCCCAGGATTGGGTGGAGGGGTGTCTGAGAACTGAGAACTGACATTCATTAGCCTGGATAGATTCTGAAGACTCCAGATGCTTTGGGGGAAAAGCTGGCCTCCACAACTCAAAAGTACAGGAGTCATTCAAGTGTTCTGACAAGGAACAGGCACCTAAGATATAGAACAGAGAAGGGACCTCTGGTGACCAGAGATCCTAAAAGAGCTGGAACAAGATAGCTGTCAAGAATAGAGGCTCCGACACCACTGGGGGCTGCAAAGAGGTCAACAATTATTCACAACTGTGAAAGCTAGGATGCTACTCCAAAGAAAACACAGGACCTGTAGCACCTCAGACAATTGGCTGGATTCTGTAACAAGAAGCAAGGCAAGAAGGCAGAAAGTTGGCGAGGGTAGGGTGCCCTTTCAATAACTCAATGCTATGGGACTCCTTCCTGTCTAGGGTAAATGAAAGCTGGCCCAATCTTTATTGGGAAAACCACCGAATCACTGAGTAATTACCCACAGTAATGGGATCTCTAAAAAACTCTAAGACCAACAAAAGCCCAATGAAAAATGGTTATAGATAACTATTTTCAAGCATCTTCAGATGTTAAGGGTCCACAAGCTAGAGGGAATGCTACTACATTAAAGCTAATGATCTTCCAGCTCCCATGTGGGAATTTGGTTTGTTGTTCAGTTATCCTGAAGAGCTCAGGCTCCAAGCTAGGTGCTAAGGCAAGAACTGTCTTTTGGTGGACTAACAGCTACTCAAAAAAAAAAAAAAAAAAAAAAAAAAAAAAAAAAAAAAATGCCACAGTTTTGTCACCAGGTGGCGAAAGTGTCCTTTCTAGCGACTCCATCTATCAAAACCGTCCAGTTCACACTCTGAGCATGTGGCATGAAAAGTTACCAAGTGCTCTTCGTGTGCGAATATCTCAGTAACTCCTGACAAGGGAGAACTGTATTATTTAGAGATGGAGCAGAAGGGGAAAGTCATACCTTTTGAATTTGCTTTGACAGAGTGAGGAAAGCACACCCGGGGAGTGGGGAGCTGATCAAATGTTCAACTCAGGTCTTGTCTGTAGATAAACATCGTCCCTGGTATGGAATCAGAATATAGGTACACACACACACACACACACACACACACACACACACACACACACACACTCCATTGACTACAGCCTCGTTTTCATCAGTTTTACTCTACTTCCACACTTTGCCCTATTGGCTTATTAAATTATTCACCCACTTTCCCTCAAATCTGACCAGAGGCAATTGCCCTTGTGAGTCACAGGAAAGCTGGCAGGCACCCCTTCTTTTCTGATGAAGAGTCATCCAGCAGGGCTAGCACAGGCAAGCTCTGCTCTCCCTGGGAGATTCTGTCTCCTTTCCGCAGGAAGAGGGTGTTTCCCTATTAGAGTGAAATGGACCTTCATCCTTCCTTTCCCTCAAATCCAACCGGCAGCCAGCAGCCACAGGGCATTCAGCCTGGCTGCCTGAGCTCTTCAGAGAAGACATTTTTGTCATTCTTTGTCCTCCATGCTCTGTCAGGAATGAATTTGCACACAAAGGGACTTAATTAAGAACTGTCCCCAGAAGCTGTCAGTTTCTGAGAGTCTGGAAGAAAACCCCATGGACCATACTGCAAATTCACAGAGCAGCCTGGGAGAGGAGGTGGGGTGGTCCAGCTTTCTTCTTCAGCACCAACCAATAACATTGTAAGATCTTCTCTGCTTGAGACTTTCAAATCCTTGTCTGAACAGTTCTCTCTGGTTAGGGCAGATCCTACAGAAATCTGCTAGGGCAGGAAAGAGTAGAAAATAGTACTCATATGTCACGTGTATTTGGTAGCAAAGAGCTGAGTAACTTTGAGGAACAGAGTAAAGCAGGACAGCATCTTCTGCTGATGGTTCAGACATAATGCCTGCAGACTGATGGATATATAATCAGAATAGATGCATCAAAAGCAAGTAGGCCACTTCTGACACCCCCCCACACACACACACACTCAGCATTGACAAGAGCACGCCTCTTTGGTTAACCTTACCTCCTCTCTGGCCACTGCAAAGAGCAGGTGAGTTGTTTCAAAGAATATCAAGGCATCACCACAACTCTCTTTCAAACATGGCCAGCAGCTGGGCCCTACAAAACCTAGGGAAGCTCTTGAACCTCTAAGACTCTAAGGTCAAGTGCTTCTGCCATCTATCAGGACCAACATAGGAAGGTTTTGCACTCCAGCATGCCAAAAGCCATAGGGCTGTATATAGGCAATCAGATTCAGAGTCCCCAATGACCCCCCCTTGGGGATCCCAGGTGATATTGAGATTCTTATGTAGTACCAATAATTAATTTACTCATTTACAGATTCCTTATGTGATGTGCATATGAGCAACTATGTAGAGCCAACCTGTATGAAAGAAGCCCTTCCTGAAACTTTCATTAAAAGGTAAACACCTTTTTTTTCTAACAAAACAACCAAAAAAAAAAAAACCAAACAAGAACAAAAACAAATAATAACCCAGAAGATCCAAACTCTTAAGTAATCCTTGGGAGAGTAAAGCAGAGGGTGTAGTATTCGCTGAATACATAAAGGAATAAAACCAAGTATGTTCCAAAGAACGGGCTTTGAGAAGACCTCTGAATTGATGCCATTGCAGGGAACATAAACTCAGTTTAGGGATCATTCAGGTAGAAAAATGACACAGTGAACAAGGTGAACAGAGTTGGGGGTCTGTAGCCAAGTGAAGGCATGTTTAATGCACTGAAACTGGTGTATACATGTCTTACACACACACACACACACACACACACACACACACACACACACACACACAGAGAGAGAGAGAGAGAGAGAGAGAGAGAGAGAGAGAGAGACCCGTTTCTCTCTCTTTTGGCATTCTTAATGTAAGCAGGCAAACAATGCTCATCTTGAACAGATAATCATGACAGTCTCCAAATATATGTCCATTCGCCTTTGAACAGTGCCATGACAGCAGGGCTTGCACTCACAGCTCAAAGGTGGCTCTCTGGAAGCCAGTGTGGACTCCATCAGTCAGGTTGTCATGTTGCAGTCCATCTGAGTGCATCAGCTGTCAATTACTCAGCCTTAGAGCTCAGAGGCGGCTGCACTACTGGCTCCCTTCTGCTGTCCTCTATCTTAGCCCCAAGCAAGCCCCCTTCTGTGCCATCCACACACACGTGAATAAAGAACCAGCCGGGTCTCCAGGTTACCCAGCCTTTTTGTCTGAGGCCTTAACCTCTAAGCAGAGGAGCCTACAGGGCTCCCTTACCCACAGAGAGACCCACTTTTGCAAGCAGACATACAGGAGCCAATATTCCTCTGACCTAACCATTAAAGTGTGCCCCTCTTCCTTCCCTACCACCCAGGGCAAGATGATCTTATTTTCTTGGCTTCCTTGAGAGCCCTGGAGTCCAGAAGCTCTGCCAACAGGAAGATGCCATCTAAGCGGAGACTTGAGAGCACAGTTTATCCCTCAGGCCACTCACCTCTCTTCTTCCGGCCTTGTCAGAGTCCTTTTTGACTTTTACCTCATCCAACACTGACATTTCTACATGCCTGACATAGCTAGGTACCAACGGGTAAATGCAACAGTGCTCAGAGCTTTCTTGATCTACCCAAGAAGGTATGTGTCTCACTGCCCGTCTGCTGACCACACCCAAGGGGACTAAAGACAGCTCTCCTACTGTCTCAGGGAGGAGGGTCTGTCTCGAAAGTGACTGTCAAATCTCTTGTCACACCAAAAGCAATGAATGAGAACAGTCACTTGCTGGAAAGTAATTTGATTGTATGTGACTTGAAGCCCTCTACTAAGACTGAGAGATCTTTGTAAAACTTGAAAGAATAAGAGGACTTTGTGAGAGCTGGACATGTGGAGCATCTGTATGGTTGGAGGCACTATTTATTTCAGAAGTTGCCCAGTGCATGATGGGTACAGAGGACCAAATAAGAAGGAATATCATTCTAAAGTGCTCTGATCTTCATTACAGAAAGCACAATACAAACTGCTCATGGTCAAAGGGAGCCTGGTGGTGCCTGTGATGGGCAGCTTCGACATCAGAGGGGCCTTTGAGTGTGTCCACTTATTTCCTGATCCGGTCTAAAGCTGAGACTGGCCCGCTGGACTTCATTCCTGAGGTCACTCAGAAGGTGGACTTAAAGAGTTTTCCTATTCAAATTTACCAATTCAAGCTCTAGGGCGAGAAAACCAACTCAGTTATAGGTATATCTGCTTCATCTGCCTCTTCTTCCTCCACCCGGGGAGGCAAGCACTGTGCAGTATCCACTTATCTACCACCATGCACCATGGGTACGGGTTGTACAGCTGTTTTGCACACAGTAGGTTTCCAGCTATAGATCTAGGTTCTACTATCTGATGCCTGAAACTCCCTTCACACTCTGAAGTCTGACAAGTCATTAACTGAGACTACAGGCACATGCCATTTTGTCCAGTTTATTATTGCTCCAAAGTAGATTACCAGGCTCCCCCCTGAGTGACAGTGCTGGATGCATTAGCCAGATTAACACTTGCTTTTCTCATCTTTTTCTGTCTTTGTTGCACAGTCATTGATCTCCAGCTCAGCCTTTCCTCTGCAGTGCTGCACACAGGATCTCTGGCTGTTCAGGGACATCTTTCTTATGTCCTTGTTCTCACTAGACTCAGAGTGACAAAAGTAGACAAGTCTTCTTTATCCTTCCTTACATCCTTGCTTATTTTCTGAATCAGAAAATTGGCATGTGTTGTAACCACAAAGTCATGGAACTGTCCCCTGATTTCTCCCAGTCTAGGGAGACCCACTAGACCTTAGCATCTCTCTTGCTGCAGTGGGACATCTCATTCCTTTATTCCATCCACATGTCTGCTCCTCTATACTTACTTGTCAACTCACTAGATTAACCCTTTACTAGCGTCTAATCTTCTATTAGCTACTTTTCTTGTTACTGATAGAAAACATTGAACAAAAGCAACTTAAAGGAGGGTTTGCCTCATGGTGGAGAAGTCAAGGTGTTGGTATATGAAATGGAGGGTCACGTTGCATCCTTAGTCAGGAGTTGGGAAGAGATGGCTTTGCTATTAAATTAGACCTCACCCATTTTTTTTCAACTGGTTATCCATTGTATTGGAAAGTGCAGCCCACAGTCAGGTTTTTCCTCCTACTGGAAACCCCTAACTGACATGCCAGGGAATTGTCCCTCCTAGAGGTTTCCAAACCTAGTCAATTTGAAAAGGACAAGTAACAATCACAAACCTACTTCTGATCTACCCACTAACTACTGGACACAAACGCCTCTTTCGGCATCATTTCATTAATTTAGGTTGCATTTGACCTAACTTACAAACATGGCAAGTAACAAAATACATTTGTACCTCTTACCCAGATGCTTTCTTTCAGCATCCACCTTTGATTCATATTAATTGCACTCATTTCAGGATGTCAAAGAGGTTTAACAGCTTTGCTCTTGCCCGACTCCTGCTAATGAGTCTGATTCTTCTGACTATTTCAGGTTTACTTGGAGATGATCCACATCACTTAGAACGCTCTTTGTGGTGGGTCTAGAGACCTAGGCGGAAGGTACATCACCTTGGTGTGTGCTTGCTCAGGATAGGGACTTTTGGCCTCTTCTCAAGCAATTAACTTGAGGAAAGCAGAAAATCTTGTGTTTTTCATATGTCATTGGAAGAGTGAACTGACTTCACAGCTGTAAGAAGATGTGAGTGCAGAAACTGGAACCATACAAAGAAACCCTAAGACTCTCTCTACTCAATAGCGATAAGGCCCTGTAAGGACAGACCCTAGCTTTATAAAGCAAATAGCGTTCTAATTCCCTCCATAGTTTCCTAGACCCACGAGACTGGGCCCATCAGAGCTAAGAGGCTTCCAGAGGCCCCTATACCAAGGCAGACTTTTCTGTATGGATTATAATTTCTACCTCTAGCGATCAATGTCTTTTACTTTCTTGGCATCTCAGTTTTGCTTTTCAAAAGATATTCCTATGGTTGGACCTTTTATGTCCTCTCTTAACCTATACATTAAAGGCTCAATTCTGAAATGTTACTATTGGGAGGACCTTAGATCAATAGATCTACAGACAGATTCATAGCCTTTGAGAGGATGCTGTTGAAGGATTCAAGGATTCTTGAAGGATTGAGGATCCTTGGCCTGGCCCTCCCTCTCTTTTTGAGCTTGGATCCTGATATGACCAGTTCTCCTCTATCATGTGCTCCTAACGTGATAGGTACAGCCCCTCACCACTGGCCAAAACTGATAAGGTCTATCAATCATTGATTATAATTTTCAAAATTGTGAATCAAAATTCTCTGATTTTAATAGATTTTCTTACTTTAATCAAATATTGACAAGCATGGATAGGTTTTATATCACATCCACGATTTTGTATATTTTGCAAAAGGTAGAATTTTGCGCATCTTTCAAATTGCCACGGAAGCAATGGTTTCCTTGTGTTTAAAGCCTAAGTTCTGTCATTACTGAAAATGAGTGTATCTACACAACATTTTAATTCTTGGTCTTCATGCTTTTCTACTGTCCTAGGGCTTCTGAGAGAACTCACAAGGCCTGACATCATCCTTTCCTGCAGATTCGAAAGCCAGGCCATGTCCTGGCTGCACCCCAATGCCTGACAGAAATAGAATGAGATGAGAGATCCAGCTGGCAGGATATCAGCCTAGGAACACATGAGCAGCAAGGAGGACGTCTAGCTACATGGTCAGAAAAGTACTGGGAAAGGATGGTTACAGAGTAGAGCAGCATGGGTAGAAAGTCTACGGTGTGCGTATTCTGGAGTTAAGCCATATTACCTATTAGCTGATAATTGTTTCATTTGAGCAGCTTTTTCTTTCCCTCAAGACATCTGTCCTGGAGATTCCTATCAATTAAAAATAAGCCATCATCAAGAATTAAGTTTATTACTACTAATTCTGAGCCGTAGCTATGAAGAATGACTTTCTCCTGTCCACTTAGAACTCCCCACCAGATATGTCATACCATAGTGGCCCTGCTTGTCAACTAGAGGGTTCCATTTACTTCTCACACAGTCTCCAAGATCTTGCTGAGTACACAGCATATGTTAATTAAAAATTTTCTAGGAAGTAAATGCCAGGATGGGTCTTATGTCAGAATGTATCAACATGGAGTTTTTTTTTTTTTTTTTTTTTTTTTTTTTTTTTTTTTTGAGCTGGGGACCGAACCCAGGGCCTTGCAAGCACTCTACCACTGAGCTAAATCCCAACCCCAACATGGAGATTTTAATCTAGATAAAAATTCTTAAAGCACAGCTCTACTAACCAGCAGTTGATGATTAGGTATCTTCAGATGGAGGCTCAGGGAGATCTAGACCACACCATAGCCATTTCTCAGATCTTTCCAGAGGAACTCATCTGAGCATCTGCACAAGTATCGAGAGCAGGATTTTCCTTCCATCTGTTCAGAGCTTCATAAATGCAAACTGTTTTCAGTAACCTCATCTTTTTTCAGTTGGTAAGAGATGTTCGAGGTTCCACTAATTGCTCTCTGCCAGCAAACAAGGCAGGCCTGAAAGTGTTCCAGGGTGCAGCATGTGGCAGACCAAGACTCACGCTAGCATGTCCACATGCCAAGAATTCCATGCTTACAGATGAAGAAAGTGGGACTGGACATCAAATAGGGTGAGGATCCTAGAACTCCTTCAGCATGTAAGCAGCCACATGGCATTGAATAAGGTCCTCATGTTCTAAGGGGAAATGTTAGGACGAATGTCTACAGAAACAACAACTGCTAAGTTGAGAAGGAGCCACGTGTGGGAGCAAATGACTTCCTCAGGCTATCCCTCTACAGCTGCTGTGTAAGAGTCATCCCGTTGCCACAGGAACTAGACAGCTGCATATTGACATCAACCTTTCACTTGTTTGATATTGGCACTAGACAAACAAACTCCATAGAGATGAGCTAGCTATTGGGAAACCTCCAGCTGGATTCGACTGTTGGGCCCCAGGTGGGTATGCTCTTTGCTAAGGTCCTGTCTACCCCTAAAGTTCTGTGGCTTGATTGAATCATCGCCCTTTGCTCTTATGGGTTGCCTAGGACTAAATGTTTTTATTTCATTACAATTCCATAGTTCATAATTTAAAAGACACAGGCATTTATTGTATTTTCGGTGTAAAACATCATAAACATATAAAAACACATGTTTAGCTAAATGCATCCGGTTTCTTATTAGGCATAAATGTCATTCAGGTGGTTGAGTCTGTGTAAATGTTTTTGTACAAGTAGTTGGATCTAATTGCCATTCTCACTGCCTCGCACAAAAGAATACTTGCTCAGTCAGGGTAGATGGTAATAGCATTGTTTTGGCTATGCAATATCAGTCAAAAGAATATAAACACCATTAGACTAAAAATATGATTGAGTCTTTTTTACTGGCATTTATCCAAAATTGCAACAGACATCTATTTAGACAGAAGGCTTGGTTCTATGTTTCATATGAAAATGCTCTTCTCCTTGATGAAAGTCTAGAAATGTTTGTGATACAGTTAACGGCAAGCCAGATATCGAATCTTTTACACACACACACACACACACACACACACACACACACACACAGAAAGAGACAGAGAGAGAGAGAGAGAGAGAGAGAGAGAGAGAGAGAGTGCTTGCTTTAAACTCAGTAGCCCCTATAAATTTTCCTGCAGGAATCCCACAGGTTTTTGCTTCTCAACAGTTTTGAGCTCCAACAGACAATTCATTAAGCAATGCCTACTAATAATTCATATTTCCTTTTTCCAAGACATAGTGATTGCCAAATGAGCTCCTCATTGCTCAGCAAACAGTGCTGAATACCTTGAGCTGATACTCTCTAACCAGAAGCAAAGAAACATGAAGCAGTTAGCTACCTAATACAGCCTTACTTCAGTGAGCCCCATGAGTTCCATTGGCTTGAATGAAATACTGAACGTGGTTACAGACTTCCATTTATATCTTCATGAATCCTTCAGAACCAGAATTCCCACAGTGGGAACAACTTGTTGGGTAGATCAAAATAAACTTATTTCTTGTTAATGAATTTCAAATTCAATCTGCTTCTTCACTAAATGCTAATCACCATGGGGGACAGGTTTAAAATTCAACAGAGTAGCAGAGTCACCTTCCATCTGTCTGTGACTTGAGGGTGCAGCCACAGAAACAACATAAAAACTCCAAAGTGGCAATCAGAATGAAACTGACACAATTATATGGACCAGGCTGATGGTCAGTGGGCCTGGAATTATCATCTTTCCCTGGGCCTTCATTAAAAATAGTTCCTTCCTTTGGTCACATAGATATGTCCTTCTTTACCCCACATGTCTTGTTTGTTCCTCAGTCTCATTGCCACAAGGTGAACTCTGGTCATTGACACTGTGCTGCAGAGTGAACTGTATTCTGACATACACTGTCAAGTCAGAACCCCAATATCTAATAATTTGACAGCATTTGGAGGCCTGACCTTTGAGAGGGGAAACTTAAAATGAGGTCATTGGAGTGACAGTTCTGGTTATCCTGGCAAGAGATTTATGTGGAAGGCCACCCATTCAACCCCCACAGCAACAATCGCCACCAAGGAACAAAGAAAAAAAAAAGAATCTCTGAACACAAATACTGAAGAAAGAGCAAATAAAGAGGGAAGACAGCCCTTTGCAAGCCAAGGAAAGCATCCTAGACACAACTAAGCCTACACGGGCCTTGAGCTCACATTTCTAGCCCCTAGGATGATAAGGTAATGCATTTCTATGTGTTGGGATGCACTTTTTTTTTTAAAATTCGGTGCTTTTTATGGAAACCCCAGCCAACTGATATTCCTAGAAAGCACAAAGCAGATAGAAGTTGTTCTGTGTTGGGTGTCTGCTGCTGCCATAAGTTGAAGAATGAGACAATTGTTATACAATAAAGAGGCAAAGGAAAACGTTCTAACCTGACCTCCTATACTGGATATAAATGGAATTACAGCCACCTGGAGGAGTGAGGCTACCATCTTGAGGTCACCATGAGTACCTTTGAAGTATTTTGTTGAACAGTAAAGTCTTCTACTGATAGGTAGCCATAAATAGTATAGCTATAAATAGATTTGATAAGGGCTAAAGTATCCAGAAAGGAGCTAAAAGACAGGGATGAGAGTCTGCAGTGAAAGGGTTTGGAAACATGTGTCCAAGGATAGGAAGCATAGAACCAAGTTGATGCTGATATGTTATAGGAGCTAAATGCTCCACACATCACAGGCAACTGCTGGCAGCTGGCAGCCCCAGAGTTTCACCTGCTTTCCACTTCAAGTTCCCACTAGGCAGGGTCAACAATTTCCTGTCAGGAAGCAGAGCCCAGCTTGGTGCAGGGCTCTGCATGTCCTCAGGAAAGAAAGTCCCCTTCCTCCTATTTCCAGCTCACTTCCTTCTGTGCTAAGGAAAGAAGTTCTGAATATTAGTGTAGGATGCCATACAATAGATTGATGGGCAGATAATCAATCTCTCTCTCTTTCTCTCTCTCCACCCCCACCGCTCTCTTCCCCTGACTGATAAATGCAAGTATGTGAACATTTGCAAAGTAAATATCCATCCACTGCCTTCCAAATCCTCCAAGCTTTGAAGCCGAGTCTGTACTCTACCATATTGATCCTTTGCAGGACCTCTCATCCAAGTGTTGGGTCCTAGTATGATATTGAGAATCAAAAGCCACAGGTACAAATTACTTCTATGGGCCATCCTAAGTGAGGGAAATGACTAAAAATGTACTTGATACCAATAGCAAGGAGCAAGAATCTCTTAGAGTAAAAGCTTTATGTAAACTATATATTATAATAGAAAGCACATAGTCAAAGTTATTAACAGCCATGTGATAAACAAACATGTGACATCCTAACATGTATAAGGACCACATGAAAGTTAAAAATGAAAAGTCAGGCTGGAGATAGCTCAGCCAGTTTGCTTTGCAAGTATGAGGACCAGAGTTTAGAGTCCCAGCACCCACATAAAAGCCAGGTGCTGTGGTATACCTCTGTAACCCTCATGCTTTGGACAGGAGGGGAGGATGAAGCCAGAGGATCTCTAGAGGTGGCCAAATCTAGTCTAGCCAAATCAGTGGGCTTCAGTTTCAAAGACCTTGTCTCAAAAACAAGGAGGAAACTGAGGAAGACAGTATATATTGACCTCTGGCTCTGTGCATGTATGTATACACACACATGCATATACACACAAGAGAGAGAGAGAGAGAGAGAGAGAGAGAGAGAGAGAAAGAGAGAGAGAGAGAGAATGAGAGAGGAAAATATGAAAAGCCATTTAAAGAAAGAAGACAGGTTTTTGTTTTGTTTTTACACCTAGAGTTTGGCAATGAACTATGAAAACAGAAATTTGAGTTCTGTGTTTGTGATTTCAGGTGCAGGGATGGCTCCTCTGGGAAGTGTTACAGCTCTTTATTTTATAGTAAAATAGTTCTTTAGCTCACCTCACAAAGCTGTTCTAAAGTGCTGGGGAACTCTATAAACAGAACAAGCAACAAATGTTATTAATTTAAGAGCAGCTGTCTTCGACATTGTAAGACTCTGATTATCTTGTGAACCCAAACCACTTAAGAGAATTGGTTTGGGAATCCAAAACATCTGGAGAGCTATCTGGCAGCGTCCTCAGTTCACAGGAGTCATACTGAAGACTGTAATCTTGACTCTACATCTCTTGAGTCTGGGCCCTGTAAAATTTTCATCAAAGTTGTCTTTCTCCAAGGTGCTGAAGCCAAAGACTGTGGTATCTTTGAAGCTGTTCCCTGTTCATTAGCCTTGAGGACAGTAGGCTCCTCTTCTTAAAGAGAATGACAACAAAAAGACATCCACATCTATCTGGGCATTGCCTATCTCACTGTAGTCATGCCTCTGACCAGCAGGCAAATGGAAACCCATCTTTCCTACCTAAAACACAAAGCCAGTTACACAGTTTGCAGATTATCTGTAGATCAGTTCCTCCTGGCTGAACACTTCACAATCTCCACACACTGGGATCCACTCCACTTATTAATCTGCCTTTCACACACGGAGTCCAGGAATCCACAAATCTACAAGGGATTCCAAAAGGCATCCTTCCTGTCTTCCAACTTCTGCTTTAGGGTTTGGAACTTCAGGATGCCCTCTGCTGGCAGGGGTAAAAAAAAAAATGTCTTTGGAATGCTCAACCAAAGGCCAGAGCTAGCTTGGGGTGTTTGCAAACACAGAGATGAGTACATTTCTAAGGTTCCTAAGCCAGAGGCAGACAATGCACCTTGAACCATGCATAACACAGGCAAGCAGGGCAGGAACACCATGCAAACCTAAGGTTCCAATAGGGCCTGACCATAGTTCAAATGGGATGTAAGGGTGAAAGCATAAACTATAGAGAAGAATTTCTTATCGGGGTACAGTTTGTTCTGTTGGCTGCCCTGCTTTCAGAACATTTAAAAAAAATATTCTCTGCCTCAGTTTCTTCTCTATAAAACGTAGATAGATAATCTACCTCCTAGCCTGATATACAAACACACTAAATCACTCTACGTGAGAACCTTAGCCTGGAACCCAACGCAGAAGATCAAGAGCAATAAAACACATTATATTCCCCTAAGATTAAAACACCTTTAACCACAAACTGGGCTTCTCGATATTGCTTTCCACCATGTTTTGGCAACTAGTAAACAAAAAAATGTTTTCTTTTGATACTTAGAACAATTATTTGTTAGTCGGAACTCCAGATCTGGGGGGAACGACTTCTGCATATGATTGGTCTTTAATTAGCCATTAACTAAAGACTGTGTCCCAAGTGGCAGGGTAATTTACACCGAGTTTGAAAACAGGTTGAGCACTTCTCTTCTAAATTAGGAGCAATGAATTTGTGTTGAAAGTGTAGCCAATACCCCGGAGCTGTTCTCTTAGTGTCAAGGTTTCAGTCCAAAGTAACGTTTTTAAGGCAAATAACCTGATCAAATCAATAACAGCCCTCTACACTGGTCTAACAAGGACTGCCCCAGCACTAAGAGAGCGCATGCTAAATGGGTATCCAAACTGCCCTCCACCTCAGAGAACCAGGGAGAGCTTTCTCTTCAAAGACACAGGGGGTGGGGAGATACCGTAGAACCAAAGCCATTCTGCCCTCTTCCTGGAAGGTGCCAAGTTGCCAGGCTAGCAAGCTCTTGCCTCTTACCACGAACTCCTCCAAAGTCTGGTATGTCTTGCCCCGGAACTCGCAGTAGTTCTTCCTCTCCTTGCACTGCGGACAGCACTGACTGGTGTCAACGTGGATGCAGCGCGGGTGAAGCCGCGGGCACTCTGGCTGGGCGCAAAGGGGCCCCTCCTCCGTACACAGACATGGGCAGGCTGAGGGACCTGGGGCGAACTTCTCCCCAATCGCATACACGAAGCCACTCTCGTCCACGCAGCCCTTCCCGCGGTAGTCGGGATAGGCGTATTCCTCAGGCAGCTCCGGTGTGGGCACGAGTTCCAGGCTGATTGCTTCCTGGGCGGCGGCCGGGGGCTCCCCCTGTGGGGTATCCCCGCGAGGCCGGACCTGCCAGTCCGCGGCCTTGGCGCTCCCGCTCTGGGCAGCCCAGGCCTGCTTCTGCTTGCTCCACGCCTCCCGGCCCGAGAGCGCGCGGCTGCCCTTGCTCTTCCAGTCCCGGGCACTGCTGCCCTCGTCCCTAGAGGCGCGCCCGAGCTCGCTCACCCTTCCCGGGCTGTCCCGAGACGCGTGCTCGCGCTTTTCCTGGCCGGGTTGCTCTGGAGCTTGGGCCAGCTTCTCCAGCGGGATGCTCGGACTGCACAGAGCCACCATCAGGCAGCAGGTGACCAAGAGGGAACTGGAGAGCGCGCCAACTGCCATCGCAGAGGAGCTAGGCATCCCCTACCACGTCCCGGCGGGCGGGCGGGCGGGGAGCGCGGACGTTGAGCAAGTCGCATTCACAGCCCTGGGGCGCGCCGCTGCCAGCCGGGAGTCGTTGTCCCTGCGGAGAGAACAGCAGTACAACTGAGCTCCGCGGCCCGCGCGCACCTCGGCCCCGCCGTGGCCCCCTCCCGGCCCGGCGCCGCCCGGGCTCCAGCATCCCACTAGATTAACGAGCTGGACGCTGGGGGAGGGGGCAACTTGCCCAGTGTCTGGTATACAAGGGGGTTCTCAGACATCACACATGTACAGGAATAGACCGCAAGCCAAGTCGGAGAAAAACACCGGCCGCGAGGGTCTCCTGCGGTGGGGATTAGTACTGGAGATGATCACCGGCAGGCTGCGGAGCCGGAAAATGCAGCAAGTCGGGCGGGTGAGGGCTGCTAGGCTTGCACTCAAAGCTCAAATCCTGGCACCTAGGCTGGCTCCCCCTAAGTCTTGGCCGCATTTCCCGCAGGTTTCTAAACACAATTCCGCAGTGGAGTTGGAGACCGGCAAACGTGCAAGCAGATTAAAGAGAAACCCTTCCTCTCCAGCCCAAGGGGTTTGTGCATGGAAAGGAAGCTGGGGGAGAAGTGAGAGAGAAAAAAAAGAAAAACACCCCCCGCAAAACCACAAAAGCTCGCTGTTACTCCGAAGACCCCAAGATTCATTTGTAACTTCTTAGATGCTGCTGTCTAGGGAGTACATGCCCCTCTCTGTTCTTTAACCTGGGAGCTATCTGGCCTCTGCCTGGTCGGCTGGGTCCGGGATTCCTGAGGCTTTACTCCTTAGCCGCTACCTCACTTCCAGTAACTGGCTCTTCACTAAGAGACTTGGAGGGTGATGTGAGCGCTGCTACTGGCTAGAGGCTATCTTGTAATAGCATATAACCCGGAGGGGTCTTGGTGATCAATAACTGATGTTCACCCAGGGAGTTCTGAGAAGGTTGGAAGTGCAGGGACATGGGACTAGGGCCAAGACTACCTTACTGAAGGGCGTCTTCCAGCCTTTTATGGATCTCAAAGTTTCTGCCACCCAAAGGAACCTAGAGCCCCCAGACATCACTGGGTACAGACATACCAGTCTCTATTTGCCTTTGTCAAACACCCACCCTCTCCATACACACCAGTGCCTCTGTCCCGTTCTATCTCAGCCAGTCCTCTCTGTTAGGACTCCCATTACGCTGGCCCCTGACTCCTTGCCAACACCAGTGGACCTCAGCCCAGGGCGAATTGCCCATATTTAAAACTTGTGAGTCAGGAAAGGGTCCTCTTCAGCAGATGGGCCATAGAGTAGTTTCCGGAGGCGTCCCCATGCCCGCGGCGTGGACCTCCAACATGCACCCTCACCCCGGCGGCGGAGTGGCACCTACATACATGAGCTCAGGACGCAGGAGGGACGCCGGGCTCTAGCCGGCGCGGCCCTGGGGCTCCAATGTCCATTCTGGTGATGACCGGGGACCAGCGCAGGGCGGACCGCAGAGAACACAGTCCGACCAGCGCGCTCCGCCTGGCGCATGCACCCGGTTAGAGCATTTGACCTAGCCTGTTCATCTGGCTGCTGATGGCTGGTAGCCTCCTCCCGGAGTCCTGTCAGTGCCCGCGCTGCCTTCCACCTCTCATCCCCGGGTCTCGTCCCTAAATCTCCATCACGAAGCGCGCCCTAGGGAGCCGTCAGAGCCCAGTCTCTCTCTCCTTGCCAGCCAGGCAAAGAATTTTTCCAAACCGAGCTGCGGGGACCAGTGGGTATCCGCTGCGCCCTGGAGGAGAGGAACAGCTCGGAGCGCGTCCTGAGGGCCAATGGGATGCAGGCTGGCTGAGAGCCGCACGCCCGCCGCCTGCCTCCTGTCGCAGCTGCCTGGCATAGGGCTCGCACCCCGCTCCTTCCTCCGCTGCCCACGCTCACGAGGCGTCGCCACCCGGGCCGGCGTTGCCCTGCCCTCGGTGGGTAGGAGACCCGAGCTGCATGCGCTGCCCTGGCAGCCACCGCTCAGCCCACCTGTCAGGTGCACTCAGCTTCCATCTAAGACTTGTCACTCACTCTTCTCTGGACCTTTCATCTTGCCTTTTCTTCTTTCTGTTTATTCTTTTCTTTAAAATCCTCTCCCCTAATAGGCCCCCTCTGGCTTTGCTCTCAGTGGACAGATTGCTTTTGCTGCTGTTGGAAGTGTAAACCAAACTGTTGAGTTTGAAATCCTGAGGATGTGTTAGCGGAGACTGTAGGGAGGTTTATTCCATCTTTACATCCAGAAACCCAGAGGAACAGACAAGGAAGAATAAGAAATGTGGACAATTTCAAACAGCACACGCTCTGGTTCTCTACTACAGAGGCTGCAGCTGCAGCTGCTGCTGACTTGTTTAAATGCTGATGTCAATTCCCTCCTCTTTGATCTTGAATCTGTTTCTTTTCTTGGATAAAGGACTAAAGGCCAGTGGTATATGTTCAAATTAATCTCCAAAGTGGGGTGTTTAAAGAAATATTTCTTGAACAGTGGTTACTCTCCATGCCAGATAGTGACATACAACTTTAAAGGGTCAGACTCTCTGTTGGGAGTGAGACTGCCTTGGGAGGAAAGAACTATTTTCTCCACCTCTGTGTAGATGATGAACCAAGATTTAAATGGAGACCAGAAAGAATAGGACCTGGAAATTCCTTGGGAGACCGTTTTTCCTTACAAACAGACACATGCACACTGGCAGAAGTGTAGGGATTCTCCATGCTGTCTGCATTTGCTGCAAACACCAGAGAAAAGATCTATCCTTGCCTGAGGGTTGCTACCTCACTTATAGATAACCCCTGCTCCTTCTTGGGCCTCATCAGTCATAACTTCCAGGGCTGTATGATACCTCCACAAACCACCATAAAAATAGCGCTGCAGGTGTGATCATTTCTATGGCGGGAAATGAGTCCTCCTCCGAGTACCTAGAGACACCATCAAATGCTTTCTAGAATCAAGGCTGTTACTGCCAACTGCTCCAGTCATGAAATATCCCAGATGCCTTGTTTTACCAAGTGTCCCAGCCTTCTTCCCCCATCCCCGGGGGCAAATTTGGTTACAGTTGAAAACCGAAAACCTGTACACCTTCTAGGACTATGTAATAATACATGTCACATAGCACAACAGAAAAATCAGCTGTCCAGTCAAAGGGATGAAGAGGTTTTATTTGTCTATGATTCCAAGTCACTTTGAATCTGGAGGGAATTGTGATTTTTCCCAACCTTATGGTCATAAGGTAGAGATACTACTCTGAGTATTCAAGAAGACGCTTGGCTTGCCTCCACCATGCCTCTAAACTGGGCTTTCTCACCAGATATTCTGAAACAGTGATAGGGCAGATTGGATGCAGGGAGAATGCAATTTCAGAGGAACCACTTTCCTTGGCGAATAAAAACATTATCCATTCAGACAACTTCAATGTCTTAGGGTTTCTATTGCTATAGTGAAGCATTGTGACCAAAAGCAACCAAAGAAAGGAGCAAAGGGCTTATCTCACTCACGTTTCCACATAACAGTTCATTATGGAAGGGAGTTTGAACAGAGACTCAAACAGGACAGGAACATGGAGGCAGGAACTAGTGTAGAAGCCATGGAAGATGCTGCTGCTGGCTTGCTCCCCGGGACTTGTTTAGCCTGCTTTCTTAGATTGACAGCCCAGGAATGGCACCACTAACAATAGCCTGCTACATCACACTAATCTCTAAATATAACAATGTCCTCCGGGCTTGTCTACAGCCTGATCTTACGGAGGCATTTTCTCAATTGGGGTTCCTTCTTCTAAAATGACTCCAGCTTGTCTCAAGTTGAAATAAAAACCAATCAGGACAACTGACTCCTCGTCAAGTTGACATACAGAGCATCACTTTTCAGTTAGAACCTTTCCTTTCCCAATTGTCCCCAAGATGGGATGTCAATATTAATATTGTGCCAGGTGGTGGGGGTATACACCTTTGATCGAAGCATTTTAATCCCAGAGAGGCAGGCGAATCTCTGAATTAGATTCTGTAGAATCTCTGAATCTACAGAGCAAGAGAAAGAGTTTGGGATGGTCAGAACGACTTAGGGAAACCCAGACTCTATAAACCAAAGAAAATAACATACATAATGAAGGTTCTGCAGTCTTTACAAATTCAGACAGTTTAAAAAAAATCAGTCTCTTTAGAATAACTGGTCTCTTTTAGAATTCAAAGTCTCTCTAGCAACCCAGTCTCTATCAAACTCCAAAATCTCTTTAAAAGCTCAAGTCTCTCAACCATGGGCTTCTGTGAAATCAAATAAGTTAAATACAGTCTTATTCCACGAGGGAAGAACCAGGGCAGAGTCACAATCTGAACAAAGCAAAACTGAAGCCCAGCACTGAAAAGCTCAGTGTCCGATATCTGGGGATTCATTCACAACCTTCTGTGTTCCTTGAGGGGGGTTAGGTAGCCATTCCTAGCACACAGAGCTTATCTCCTAGACTCGTGCTGAGTCTATTCTACATCTGCTGCTGCCATTGGGGGCTGTCCCATGGCATTGCTATCTCTAAAATGACCAAGTCCCCACTACAATTGTGAAGTACCTTCACTAACAGCCTTCCCTGGGCTTTCTTTGGGGACTCTGACCATGCTATTTAGTTCCAAGCTTTAACTCCCCTCCATAACACATTATTTTGGGGCTTTGACTGCAACTGAGGCTGCATCGTCACAAACGGCCAACTCTTTAAACCTTCAAAGTCGGCATCACCTGAGTCACTCTGACACTATCAAGTTCAGGCGATGGAATGAGGAACAGCCTTGGCTGCCTCTGGACCACAACGTTTCTGTGCTGACTCCAAAAAGGACTTCCCAGAAGGTTTTGTCTCAGTGATGCTGATCTCTTCTTAAACAGGGTTTATCTCTTAGCTCCAGCTGATCGGCATCAATTGCTCCAGCAAAGCAAAGGTTTTGCTTCAGTGGTGCTGGTCTGCTGCTAATCATGCCTGTTTCTTCAGCTCCACCTGACCAGAAACACAGAAAAACAGACTCTTAATTCAAAGTATCGCACAATTGGATAGAATCTTTAATCTTCCCTCTACAACTCCACAAGCCAGGATTTCATCATCGGCAACTCTCTCATCATTCTTAGCTTCCAAGCTTCTAGGAGCAGCTCATTGGTCTCTGAGAACTCAATGGCTTTTCCAGCCCCAAGTCCCAAAGACCTACAACCCTTTCCAAAACAATATTATCAGGTCTGTTGCAGCAATACTGTCCTTATACCACCACCACAACTCCCGTACCCAGCAATTAAATAAAGGGGACTTTGCTACCATAGTAGGAATTTATCCTTCATCTATTGCCAGTGCAGTAACTTCCTGGCCCATTTTCCTTCCTGTTTCGAATGTTTCCTTTCTTCTTCATTTTCCTTCCTCCTCCTCTCTCTCTCTCTCTCTCTGCCTTACCTTGTCTTTTAGGTTAGGGAGTGAATAACAGCAGCAGAAAGACCTTTGTCAGGGAGTAAGATGACATGCGTCTTATTCAACTCCACCAAGCCTAGCTTTAAGACTTGGGCAATTGCCCAGTGTTTCTGGGATTCTAATGTCTTCAAAAGGAAAGAGAACCCACAGATGTTGAGGAACCTCTCTGGGTGAATGGAGAGCTCCATTGCCGTCTCTGTGCTGAATTTTAACCCAGTTTATTCCTTCCACTCTTCTTTCTCTATTCAGGAGTTAAATTGGTCTGCTGCAGTGGAGTTATATTTAGTGAACAGTCTGAGCATGTCTGATCAGCTTCGGGGTAGCCCTGAGCAAGAGCAGTGCATGTGGGTTCTAAGCAGGGATCAGTTTTGCCTTGAGAGGTGGGTCACCTTTCCTGTCCCCTTAGGCCAAATTAATCTTGCCTTCTGCTTCTCCATCTAGGCATGGTTTATGTCTTTATTACCGTCTTATAACATTCAACTTTTTCATAGCTCCAGGGTGTTAATACTCACCTAGAAAATAACATCTAACTAAATGGCTGAGCTGCGTTTCATTCCTCTTTCCATCCTTACTGCTGAGGGTCCTAACAAGACCCCATGGGGGATGAAAGAAAGAAAGTAGGGAAGTAAGAAAGAAAGGGATGGGGGGTGGGCAGAGCTTCCCTTCAACCTGGTTGTCATCTAGAGAGGGCTGATCATTCCAGAAGCTTCTCAAGCCAATTCAATTAGCTTGGCTCTCTGTTCAGCTAACACTACAAAGATTCACCATCCAGACCACACGCCCACAAGGGTAGAGGTTCATCGGTGACATAAGGAACTAGGACAGATTGTGTATTCATCCAGTTCAGTTCCTGATAATTCTTCATGTGCTCAGCACCTGTATGGCCACTAGTAACCAGTTATAACTGGGTTCCATGCCTGTTTGCCAGTTCATGGGAAATTAAACCAATAGAGACATGGCTGAGGGAGGATATCTCAATGGGAAACAAGATCCAAAAGGTGTGGACCCCGAAGACAAGGAGCTAGGACTTCTTGGCAGGAAAAGCAAGATAAGGTGATTGATTGGGTTGGGATAGACAGCACCAACTCATTTCCAAGCAAAGAGAGGTGACAAGGCTGAGGAGAACCCAATGCAATGATGTCCTCTGCTGGAACCGAAGGTATCAGGTATCTTTGGATTGAGTGCAAAAATCGGGTGGCACCAAATGAAATACAGGATGAAGTTACAGTGATTGAAAATGGCCAAGGAACAGAAATGTCCGTATGGGGTCTGGCCAGCATCTACAGGGAATGAACACCCACCTTATTCATTTTCCTGGTAAGGAAGAAGGAGGGAGGTAGTCCAGAAGTAGCAGAAAAGAATCATGGCTGACTACTAACATGGCTGTCCTTGTGGCTGGCCAAGTTCAACGAAGCTCCCATGGAGAAGGAAGGCCTCTATGAATTCATGTTCTCTGCACAGGGAGTAGACCAAGGGATGCAGGGAGTGTGGAGGGCTCTGCCATGTGTCTGCTGATTGCCTAAGACCTAGGCCTAGATAAAGAAGAGCTGCCTTCAACGAGTCCACACTGTAAACAAAGACACATTTAACTTGAACCCTGGCCCCGAGCCAAAGAAGGAAGTGATGTCAAATGTTCCTCTTCCAAAAGCCAGAGGGGAACAAAAGCCACTTTCACCTGAAGTTAGAGTAAGCAGAACGTTTGTGGTTCAGGATGAAGGTTGTCCATTAACTAAAGCTTATGGGTGAGAGAAGCCACAGTCATGTTCCGATGGCTTTTTATGGATGTTCACAGAGCAGGCTGGGCTGTTAAGGGAGCCACTAATTAAAGTTCTGCGGTGGAGCAGGCTACCAGTCGACAGAGCAACAGCTCTGTTACTGCTTACCCTTTTGATACATGCCTGAGGTTGAGAGTTACTGTTCCCTGGGCTGACCTGCGGCACAGGCTGCCTGATTACAACATACCTCAGGGACTCATCCCTTCTGCTATGATGCCAAAAGTCAGCAGCATCTGTTCAGATAATCGAATGGATGACTCAGGTTTTTGCAAAATCAGTTGCAAGAGCTTCCTGGGTTTCCAGGGATTCATTTTCATATATTGTAAAATAAACCAATGCGTGAGAAACATCGCAGGCATCACCATGTATGGGTAGTCATGGTCTTGAAAATAATTATTAAGAAAGATAATAATTGGTCAGACTTTATTGGTCTGGAAGTGATGTAAGCAGATTGTTCTGAATTCGTGGGAATGCCCTGCCAGGTGTTCTCACAGAAAAGGGAAAATGTGGATTAAACAAAGGCAAAAGCCTTCAGGTGCTTCAAGGGTTTTTAGGCACAAGTTTTGTGTTCCGGAGTTTTCTTGGCCCCTGGTCTTCCAAAGAGCAAGTGATCAGCCCTGACTGACACACAGAAGACGCAGTGTTGTTCATGCACTGTCTGTAAATCCCCCGAACGGGTGGAGATTTTGAAGAACAGCGTAAAAAATGGGAGGAGTTTCCAGGTGTACTGAAGTCAACTCCCTGGTGTGACTTGTCCCTTGGACCCTGAGCTGATTGACTTCTAAGACAATTCACAATAAGGACAGGAACTTAAAACCTTTTGCGGCATCCCCACGCTTTCTAGATATCATAAGCTCCTTGAGCGAGGATGGACTCTGAGGGGAGTCGGTACTCCATTTGTAAGTGACAACTCAAGGGCCTGCTTCCTTGCACCTGCCGGACACTCAGATACCAGGCTGCAGATGTGGGCTGGGACAGTGGGTACTTGCTGCACAGGAACCTGGGGCTCAAATGGCATAGAATGGACTCTTTCCTCCAAACCACCTCAATATGGAACCCACATATTGGAAACATGAAATATTTGGGAGTACAAAGGACAACGGCAGCAAGAAAGTCATAAGTAGGAGGCAAAGGCAGGTGCAGGCTCTGCAGAAAACCCATCAGTAGTAAGTGCTTAGAGCAGGGGCTCTAAAAACCAAGGGGAAGTAGCCAGTCAGATCATAAACTTTTGATGAGACTGCTCAAGGCGGCTCCTTCTGCTCCCAGTGACTTCCGTGGTACCACTGATCCTTTATAGTTGGTTCTGATTTGAGTTAGCCTAGCTAAAGATGGAACCCATTTAGTTGCAGGGAGTTATTTTCTAATAGAAACTCCTGAGCATTTGGAATTTGTTACGTATTTAGATGACCTTCAGTATCCGTAGAAGATTGGTTTTAAAGCTCTACTGCAACACTAAAACCTTATGCTTGTACTTCTTTACAAAAAGGTGTGTCATTTGCTTAGAACCCATCCACTTCCTCCGATGCATTTCACATCATCTATTGATTACTTGCAACACCTAGAACAGTGCAAATAGTTGATTGTTTAGAGAATAATGAAAAATTGTTCAGGCTAGTGAAGATGCAATTTCTGAGTATTATAATTGATTTTCGATTATTACTTGCATGTTTGTGTGTTTTAATGGGTGGTTATGTGTAAATGAATGAAGGTTCTGCTGGAGGCCAGAAGAGGGCGTCTGAGCTAGAGTTACAGGCAGTTGTGAGCCGCTCAACATGCATGCTTGGCAGTAAACTCTGGGTCTCTGCAAGAGCAGCCACTGGTCTTTATCTCTTCAGCCCTTTTCTGAAAATATCTGAGAGATAATTGGATGAATCCGTGAATGTGAGATCCATAAATACAGAAGGCCTACTGTGCCTGTTCACTTCTAGTCTCTATACCTTTTTTGAATTTCAGGCAGGCATCACATCTCTAGTGTGTAGTTACGGTTAGCAGAAGAATCAACAAAGAATCACATATAGTAGAAGGTAGGTTTCTCTGCATGTCTCACTGGTTCACCTCCAGTTTCAACCTTACAGAACAGTCCAGTAAAGACATCAAGCTTTCACATACTAAGAGTGCATAGAAATGTTCTTTTATTCTCCCTTGTTTTCTCAACACTCCCAAGCTTTTAGTATATGGTTTCTTACTTAAGAAACTTCTAGGTAAGCATTAGTTTCTGTTATGGGAAGAAATGCCTTCTCTCTTTTTTTATTTTTAGCTCCAAACATAAATGTCTGAAATCTCTCTGTGCTTTAGGGCCCCAAATTTCTGTTCTTTTGCTCTGTCGATAATATTATTTCCCACTTCCTTGGTATGTTCAGGAGAGAAACATTTTGTGGGGTTTTTGATGGTTTCAGTACCTAGTCCCATCATATATAGAGGATACACAGAATTTGCCAGCATTCGAGAGCAGGTAAGCTTTCTCTGCTCACGAGGGCGTGTGCTGAGCGATGAGATGATTAATAGCCTTTCATCTTAGCCTTTATATCAATTTACTAGATTTTGCTCATTATTCTCGTCATCACCATTCTGCCTTAGAAGAAGTAACTGGTCCCTTGCTTCATCAGATACTTGGTTTATTATTGATGACATGAGCTCCTGTCATGCAAGTGCCAGCTTGCATTAGATTAAAGCAGTTCACTAGTTCAGTCGTTCCATGTAGAAATATGCCATGGGAGAAAATATGCAAATGTGTGTTTTTCGCATATTTGGTGATTTTGTAAGTTGGGTCTACTGGCAACCATTTTTCTTTTCAACTTCCATTGGCCTTGGTTAGTCTTTATTTGTTCTCCATTTTTAAAAATATATTTTTTGAAACATATCCTCAGATTAAGGTTCAAGTTTGGGACATCACTGTTCACTGCTATGGACTTGTAAGTATTGTATACTTCAACTGTACTAAATTTATTGAATATGTTTTTATATCTTCGAATACAATTAATCTCAAGTTACTTGAGCTTTTGAGGGTGGCAAGAGGATTGAGGGCTGGAGGTCAGCCTACACAGCCTTGGCATTTGGTAGGGCAAGCCTTTTAAGTAGCAGTTGAAGCCTGCAAAGCCTTCTGGTTTATCCTGCACAGTGAGCTTTCCTGGGGGAGTTTTTTTCTTCTTCTCTTTCAGTTTCCTCTTCGCTTGTCTCTTAGTCAGCTGAGTGTTTACTGGACCACTGGATTATTTCAGCTCCGTTTTCTTGAACAGTATTCAGTTTCTTTATACTGGTTATTTTTGTTGTTTGTTTCTTGTTGTTGGTTTGTTGTTGTTGTTGTTGTTGTTGTTGTTGCTGCTGCTGCTGCTGCTGCTACTGTGGGAAGTTCTATCCCGACATCCTCAAACTTGTTCTGTCCTCTTTGAGCCTGCTAATCAAAGGCATTCTTTACAATTTCTGTTAGTGGTTTTTTTTTTTTTCATTTTTAGCATTTTTTTAGCTCCTTTTGGGGATTTCCACCTCTTTGCTTATATAGCCCATGTCTTATTACTACTATTATTATTATTTTTATTTTTTATTGAATATTTTATTTATTTACATTTCAAATGTTATCCCTCTTTCCAGGTTTCCCCTCTGCAAACCCCTATCTTGTCTCCCCTCCCCCCACTTCTATGAGGGTGCTCCTCCACCCACTAACTCGCTCCCACCTCACCACCCCAGCATTCCCCCTACACTGGGGCATCAAGCCTTTACAGGACCAAAGGCCTCTCCTTCCAGTGATACCAGATAAGACCATCTCATGACCTTGCTAAGAAGACAAGAGAATGTTCTGGTATGTTTCCGAATATCTTCCTTTTCTTTCCCTTTGCTAGGAGCAGAAACTGAGCAGAACTTTGGAAGGTTCTATCTTTGGAAAATCTTCGAAGTTGGGAGAAGCCCACGTGACAGGGTCCAGCTAGAATCTCTGGAGCCTGACTTGCCTACACCTCACCAGCAATGATGTCTACAGTTCAGGTTTTACTCACTCAGGCTCAGTTCCCGTGGAAGATGGAAGGCAGATTTATGCTCTAATAAATTCTAATTCTGAATATGTACTTATCTATTTTATTTGGAGAACAGAGGTCTGCTCTGCGAACTTACTTCCCTAAACTACAAAACAAAACAAACACCTAATAGTGTTTGTTTCAGTTGCCTTGAGCTTTTCACTTTAAGAGTAGAGACTTCTGAGCTCTTACGTGCTGGTCCAGAAACCAGACTCTCTAGTAGCCTTTTGAGAAACAATTTTCAAGTGTTTCTTTAGCAACCTATGTATTATAACTCATATAATTTCACTCATCTATTTCTTCCTTGCTCCTCAAGGACAGTGTTACAGCTTGTCTATGAGAGGTCTACTTATGCTCCTACTGACTTTGTTAGAGGTTTCGTGAAGAGACAGATGCTGACGGCTCTATAGGTGGTAGAAAAGAATATAGAAACGTTAGGCACTCAGGATCCATCTCTTTCTAATAACAAACATTAACTTAATTTTTTTTCTGCTAGGGAATGTGAAAATACTTAGTTTCACCCCACCAGTTCTTCAGGCAGAGCCACTGGCTAGAATAAGAGACCGCATCTGGCTAGCACCTTCATCCATAGGTCACAGTGGGTGGTGCAAGGATGTATGGACAACATCACTGAGATAAGGAAAACCAGGACGAGGACTTCCTTGAACCATCTAAAGATGTATTGTATTTTCCTCTTCCCTAATACTATGGAGCTTGGAAAATTTAAGCGTATGTTTGCCAGAGGCACTGTATGTGGTATATTCTATCTGAAATGAAGAAAATTCAAAGAAGGTGGCAAATCAACTCCGGATAATGTTGTGTGGGGGCTTCCGGATTCATAGAATTGGGGATTTACCTCTTTAGCTGCTGGGTCATCTGCATTCAGTGTTCCTCCTCATTCTCTTTCTCTTTCTCCTCTTCCTTTTCTTCTCCCACCCTTCCGTCCCCTCCACCTCTTCCTTTCCCTTCTTTCTTTCCTTTCCCCTCACTCTTTCTGCCTTTTCCTTCTCCTCCTCTTCTTTTCTCTTCTACCTCCTCCTCCTCCTCCTCTCCCAAACAGATTTGGGTATGATTTTCTTTCGTTTTGCAAACGTACATTCATAGCTCTGGTAACTCAAATGCTTCGTTAAATTCACTAGTTGAGCTCAGCTCTGTCACAGTTCAAACTACCGTGGCTCCTGAACATATCTGCAAATGACAAAAATCCCACCATAATGATTAGACTGTAAGTGGATTTGGAGCCTATCTTCGGAGTTCTCAAAAGTGGCCTCTCAGAAATTAAGCCACTGCCTTTTCGGCACAAGAATTTCTTTCATACCATCCCAGCAACTCGGCCTGTGTGCTTTCAGAGGCAGAACTGGCCTGAATTGTACACAGAGTCCCTATTGCCAGCTCTGTTACACTTTTTTTCTTCCTGGCAGCCCCAACTTCCAGTCAAGATTTCTGGACACGTTCCAATTACAACACCATTTAGAAACACTCAGCATATTCCAGTCTTGAGTAATGTATTGATCTGTTTTAAAAGAGAAACTATCCACATGGTCCCTTGTAAAATTCTTTTTATTATAATTTTACTTAAACATATGCAAATACCCCAAGCTGTGGCTTACAGCTGTTAGACAATTAGAAAAATAAATTTACAGTTCAGATATAAAATAAACTGTAAAAAGGATGTAATGGAAACCAGTCACACGAGTTAGGAAAAGGAAGAGGGCAGTCTTCCCAAAGCCCTGTGGCTTTGCACAGCATGGGAGGCCCATGTCTCTAATTATTCTGTTCCTTGGAGCCCAGCACTGTCAGGAGATTCATGCCTGGTGGGGCCTGCTGGATCTTCCAACATTTTTCTCTATTTAAACTACTTTCAATGCTCCATTAGCAGGGCTTCCCATAAACTCCGTGGCCTCTATTTAGCATGACTACAGCTGTTACATATGAAGAATCACTGCAGGCTCTTATTAAGTCCGTGGCTATTAAAACTGTACCAAATGCCACATCAGCATAATAATAAACAATTTGATCTGTGAGAAATAAATCCATATGATGGTTCCCATTAGGTGATCATCTAAGGATGTTGAATCTGCTTATTCAAGAAACAGTTGACATATCATCCGATGTAGACTTTATAGATTTTGATGCATTTTAACCAATAGGCATGTATGTATACCTAATATACAAAATCACAATATTTACTGCTATCTACGCAGAAAACCCCCTACCATATTTTCAAGACAGTTCTTTATGTGGCTACCAACTCCACCACACACATCCTGATCCCCAAATGCCACTGTCAGTTTGCTTATGCATTGGCATCCAGAGAATCATACATTTTTATATCATGTCTGGCCTCTGGCCTTTTTGACTCTGATTTTGTGATTGTGATTGTGACTGTGATTGTGTGATTACGTCTACACACCTCAGGAAGCTGTTACTTTCTATCATGAAATGTTCTGTTTCATGGCTTTACCATTTTTTGGAAGACCATTCACTTGTTAATGGACATTTGAGTGATGTCTACATTTTTACTATAAGGATTGAGGTGGATTGGACACTTTTTAGTTTTGTATTTTTTCTTAAATAAGCTTTCAGAAAAAAATGAATTACTGTGTTTATGGTCTTTATATAGATTTATAAGACATTATCAAGTTACTTTACAAAATGTCTGTATACCTTTTATGCTTCTACCAGAAGTCCTTGAGAGCTCCCATGGTAGCACATGCTGTCAACATTGATGTTAGTAATTGCACAGTTGTAACCTCCTGGGTGGGTGTGAAGGGATATTGCAGTGTGGCTTGTAAGTGTTCTTGCTTTTTGACTAACCAATGTTGTCACTTTCTTGTGTACTTTTTGCCTTTCATGTCTTATTCAGTGAAGAGTCAGCCCATAGGTGCACTTCTGCAAAAGTTGGCTGCCTGTCTTTTGTATCAAGTAACTGAACTTCACATATTGTGGATCTAAATCCATAAACTATAACACTTGCTTCCATTTTCCTTAGTTTAAGACGTTTTAAAAGCTTCAACACTTATTTTTTATTCCTCTTGAAAAGTAGCGAATTTTATTTAATAAATTACAGCTTGCAAAATACATTTTCCTCATTGATACTTTAAAAATATTTTCAAAACTGCTTTTGCTAACTACAAGGTTTAAGGGAGCCTTTTCCATTTTCTGTGTTTTTTTTTGAATGGTTTATAAGTTAGGATTATTTGATTATTTGTTTTTATTTTTTATTTAGATGTATGTCTCTGTATGTGTAGGTGCCTATAAAAGCTCAAAGGCAGTGCTTGGATTTCCTGTAGCTGGAATCACAGCGGCTTAGGAGCTGCTCAAAGTGGGTTTGGAAACTCTTCTTGAGTCCTCTTCAGGAGCACTGTGTACCTGGTCATAGAGCCGTCACTCCAGCCTTTAAACTCATTATCTTTATATCTACAATCTATTCTAGGCTTTGTGAGTGTGAGACACAGGTTTGATTTCTTTTCTTATAGACACCTCCAAGTCTTCCAGAATCTTCTACTGGATAATGTTCCTTTCAGGTCTTTTCATTTTTTTTATCCTGTTTCTTAATTTACCATTCTGTTCCATAGTTTTCTCTAGTGACACCATATACATACATATATATGTGTGTGTGTGTGTGTGTGTGTGTGTGTGTGTGTGTATAATGTCTAAGTTAGTAGTTTTATAAGGCCTACAATCCAAACATGTCAGTCCCAATAGCCTTTTTAAACATTTGCATTAGTTTTTCTAAATCTTGGAAGGTAAGAGTTGACCTGATCAGTGGACTCTTTTTGTCAGTTGAGTCCACAAATGCACTGAAGGAGAAATGTCATCTTAAAAATAATGAGAGAGAGAGAAAGCAGTCTTTCATTATTTTCTACTAGGAGAATAATTTTAACCTATAAATTTACTGTAGTTACTGATTGAATGATATATATCATTATATATATATATGTATATATATAAAATTAGGACTTTCTTTTTAGCTAAATGTTTGTTTCAGGATCCATTTAACTGTCTTTAGAGGGGCAGTGAGCTGAGTGAAAGGGATCATCTTTGAGCATAAACTATTTGAGTTTATTGTGCTCCCATAATTGTCTATGTTATCGAAGGGCCAGTTTGACGTCCTCTGAACCTCAGTTATTCAGTATTTACAAAATAATCAATCATGTCCACTTCCAATGGTGGTTGTGATGTGATGTAACACATACATTTTCCCTCACACATGCAAGACCTACACATAGAGTCTTTTCCCTTCTGTGTTCTCTAGGAAATCTCTTTAAAATGGTTAAGATTTGGATATGTGAAACAACCAATTAATTCACTACTATCCTGGGTTCTTCATTCCATGGGTCCATTTCTGTGAAGAGTTGGTACCTGTCTTAGGAGCTGTCCGTGTCTACTATTGATACTGCTGTATCTCTCCTATTGCACTTTTTCATGATTGCTTCTCTCTTGTACTAGAATTTTGTACTCAGTTTTCACATGACTCATTAGCCTTCAAACTCATTAGTTTGAAGCACACACACACACATACACACAGACACACACAGACACACACAGACACACACACAGACACACACATACACACATACACACACATATACACATACACACACACACACACACAGACACACACACACACACACACACACACACACACACACACACACACACACACACACACACACACACATATATATATATATATATATTACAAAAATCCTCTTCCAGTGACTTATTTGTAGCTATCCTGATATAACTTGTGAAATTTTATCCGCCCATACCATAGGCCATTGCTAAACTTCAGCTTTAAACTTTATGCGTGTTCTTGAATACATATTTGTTTGAAGTGCTGATATCTCTCCCAGTACATTGCGAAGCCCTTGAGACCAGAACCCTTGCCCGATTCCTCTTTATTTCTTTCTTAGAACTCAGATCCTCATCTACATAGAAGGGTTGGTATAAATGCTTCTTAGAAAAATCGATTCATTTATCAAAATATAAAGTACTTTCACACATAGTTTGCTAGAATCATTTGTCATTTTGTGTCCCTAAAAGTCTATCTTTTATTGATAAAGTTGGTTTTCTAGTCTCTAGCTACTCTTAAATAAATGATAGCATACTCAGAGCAGTAGTTATTAAAAATGCTAATGTTATTTTATTTCTTATATTGAACACTGGCATTCTAAGGGAAAAAAAACAGATTAGTAAAAGTATATAACATATGTATGCCTAAAGAGGTATGAGCCAAAGGATTAATGACTTTTTCCTGGTAAATAGAATTGACTTAACTTTTTTTTGTTGGTGTGTGTCTCCTAGTTTTCTGAAATGACCATTACTCCACCTTAAGAATAAATGCCATGTCCAAGTGAAACCAAGTGTGGGTCAGCACCACCACAACCATCCACATGTAAAGGTATCAGGAGTTACTGCCACAGAGTAACACAGTTCTTGAGAACTGTGGCTACTGACCAGCCAAGTGAGAGATTTTCTAAACTAAATTGAAGCTCTGCAAAGAGGGTTGAGATCCTCAGTGCTATGCCAATAAATAAAGCAGAATACCTATTGGTGCCATATTTAATACTGTGAAACTGAGGAAAATTATGACCTTTGAAAATCTTATTGAAGTCCATAGTTCATGAGGTGGTCATGATTTGTAATGTAGGATGAAGTTGACATGAGACATAAAATAGAGTTATATTTTTTAATAGAAAATATCCAGGTAACTACTAAAATGCTAGCTGTCTCAATGGCATTTCTAAGTATTATCCACCATTTTATTGCCATGTTTTACTGCTCTCTCTAGTATTTTATTCCACAGTGACTCTGCCAAATGGAATGGCCTATTTGGAGATCAGGGATTAGAGAGACATAAGAGTACTTTACTCTTTATGTGGATGCCACTTATTTATCCATAGAAATAATTACAAGCCTTTCTAGTATGCTTTCTGTTTTGTGATAGACACCACAAACAGAAGGAACTTGGAGGAAGGAAAGGGTTTATATCATCTTACAAGTCGAGGGAAGCCGAAGGAGGAACTCAAGGTAGGAACTGAAGCAGAGATCACGGAGGAGTCTTGCTTACTGGACTCCTTTTTGTGACTTGCACAGGCTGCTTTCTTGAACCACCTAGGACCACCTGCCTAGGGGTGGCACTGCCCACAGTGGGCTGAACCCTCCCATATCAATCATTAATCAAGAAAACGTCCCCTCCCACACACGTCACAGGCCAAGGTGGTGGAGTTTCTCACCTGAAGTTTCCTCTTCCCAGATGGCTGAAATTTTTGACAAATTGACAGAAACTAGCCAGAATAGAGTCACATACAAATCCTGAGCTTTAGCACTTCAGTCACAGGACCATCTAGAGAGTTCTATGGTACCTGGTCATTGATTTTCTTAGAAAATAATTGATACCCACAGAAATACCTTAATTATTTCCAAAATGAAGAATGAAGTACTTTGTGATGATTTTTTAGATATTAATTTTAAATTAGGAGATATGTTTGATCCTCTACTTTTGTCCTTTTATATCTTTCAATAACTCCCAACAGCCTATTGGTGTGGCATGTGAAGGGAGTAGAGGTATTCTTGAAACATACATTTCATAGGCATGGGAATTAGTGTAGGGATTGTGATGACCCAGCCTTGCCCAACAGTCTCCTGTGCCTTATAGATTCTCATCAAGGAAGCGTGAACCTTATACCTAACTTTATGAGCAATAATCCTCACCTAGGGTTTCCTAACTATTCTTAATATGTAAAATTTTACCCCGTTTTAAAATCTTAACGATCATCTCTCACCGATCACAATGATAGCCAGTTGATAGAATAAGCCATAACTTTATGATCTGGCTCTGAGTGCTGTGGGTCGGTGTTCTACTCTGCTCCTGGGCATGGCTTCTGGGGAGGCTGAACACGTTGAGTTTGACTCTGCTTTTCCCACACTGCTGGGCTTTAGAGAAGTGTTGAACACCACTCTTGGGGTAGGGAAATGTGGTCTGAGATGTGGGAAGCTGAAGCTGGTACTCCCTGACACCCAGCCTTCTAGTCAGCACTAGAAAACGACACAGAAGTCAGGAAAGAAGTGTCAGGGGTCCGTGGAATTCGAAGGGACTGAGACCATTGGGGGCCCTCAGGCTGAGGACAGTGTCTAGCCTGGGGCTGGAGCTAGTAGCTCCGTTGGTGAAGGATCTTCATTGGTGAAGATAGCAGCAGCTGTCTAGGAGCCTTAAGCTGCAGCTCTGTAGGCAAAGGCCTCCTCTATGCTCCCCGTGGTGGTAGTAGATGAGAGAGACAGTTCTTGATCCAAACTGTGTAGTGGTTGTTCGTCATGAAAAATGAATATGTACCCACTTCTTAGGGTGAACCAGACATTAAATACCTTTTGCAGGGGGCCTCCAGGTACCTCATTAGCAGGGAGAACTCCGTTCTGGGCTTAGGTGACCACAAGTCATGTTTCCTCATGTGGGAAGTATTGCGCGTGTTCCAGGCCAGGAGTCTGGTAGGGAGCAGGGAGCTGCCTACCTTCTCAGGTGTGTACTCCGAGTTTCCAGGGACTCAGACCCGCTCTACCTTGCCAAGTTTCCTGGTGAGGTCCACTGTCGCACAGCAGCCAGCAATGCTTTACGATGGGCAACATGTCGGATGCTTTGCCAGCACATTCTCCTGTGTTTTACTGCTTGTATGGATTTAGTTCGTTCTTTCCTGGGTTGTCCAAGTAAGGAGTTAGGTAATGAATTTGAGCTTTCTTTTGCTGCTCACATATTTGACATTATCAAGTTTTGCTTACACACTAGGTTATGCCCTAGTTTATGTCTACGCGCAAGAGTTTGCTCACCTTACAACGGCCTGAATTCCCAAGGATGTCTGTGAACACGGGAAAGTAGCCTGCGGTCTTCTGATTTGTTATGAGGTCCTCCGTTTCTACACTGGTCTGCACACTGTGTGAGCCTGCTCTTGGCCTTGGCAAGCGCTCCTGTGCTGTTTTCCTCGAAGGTTTTGGTGGTTACTGAGGTCTGGGTCCTAGGTTACCCTCAGAATAAGTTCTCTGAAGGAATGAGGGATAGATTATGTAGATGATTTCCCACACCATTCTGAGAGAGTGCCTGACACTTGCAGGCTTTCTTCCCATTCCCCCACCACCACCCCCTTCACTCTCACTGAAAGTCTCGGGAATTGTTTACCTAAGGAAACTTTTGTCATCATCGTTGTCTTTCAGAATCTGTGTGATTGGATTGTTAGTACATTTGGACAGAAACTCTAATTTCCATGTCTTTGCATTTTCCACTCTTTAGCATGCTCTACCTATGTTTTCTGCACTACATTTTAAAAATCTTTTTGTTCATTTTATCTTCATATTTTCATGGTTTTGCTTTTAAAGAACCTTTTGTTCTTTGTTCAATATTATATACACAGTAGAAATGTGCATCATATATTCTCAAATAGATCATATGTATGATATTGATTTATTCATTTTAAATTTTTAATTTTTTATTGGTCATTTTATTTATATTTATATTTCAAATTCCTGGTTTTTCCTCTGCAAATCCCCTATCCCATGCCCCCTCCCCCTGATTCGATGACGGTGCTCCCCCACTCCCCTATACACTCCCTTCTCACCACCCTGGCATTCCCCTACTCAGGGCATCGAGCCTTTATAGGACCAAGGGCCTCCACTCCCATTGATGCCGGATAAGGCAATCCTCTGCTACATATGCAGCTGGAGCCATGGGTCCCTCCATGTGTACTCTGTGGTTGATGGTTTAGTCCTTCAGAGCTATGGGAGGATTAGTTGGTTTTGATATTATTGTTCTTTCTCTGGGGTTGCAAACCCCTTCAGTTCCTTCAGTCCTTCCTCTAACTCCTCCATTAGGGTCCCCGTGCTCAGTCTGATGTTTGGCTGTGTATATCTGCCTCTGAATTTCTCATGCTCTGGAAGAGTCTCTCAGGAAACAGCTATATTAGGCTCCTGTCAGCAAGCACTTCTTGGCATCTGCAACTGTGTCCAGGTTTGGTTTCTGCAGATGGTATTGATCTCCAGGGGGGCCAGTCTCTGGATGGCCTTTCCTTCAGTTTCTGCTCCACTCTTTGTTCCTGTATCTCCTTTAGACAGAGGCAATTCTGGGTTAATAATTTTGAGATGGGTGGGCAGCCCCATCCCTGAACTGGGGGCCTTGCCTAACCTCTGGATATGGTCTCTACAGGTTCTCTCTCTCCTTTATTGGGGATTTCAGCTAATGTCATCCCTGTTGGGTCCTGGGAGCCTCTTGTTTTGCTGGCATTTGAAATCTTTCTGGTGGCTACCCCCAGTTCCCCATCTTCATTGCTAAGCACCTCAGTTCAATTTTCTGACCCTCTGTACATCTTCCATGTCCTCCTCCCACATCTGGTCCTTTCTCCTTTTTCCCTCACCCTCCTCCTTCCCTTTCAAGTCCCTCCCTTCTCCTATCTCCCATGATTATTTTGTTCCCCCTTCTAAGTAGGACTGAAGCATCCACACTTTGGTCTTCCTTCTTCTTGAGCTTCATGTGGTCTGTGAGTTGTATTGTGGGTATTCCGAGCTTTTTGCCTACTATCCGCCTATCAGTGAGTACATACTATGTGTGTTCTTTCATGACGGGGCTCCCTTGCTTAGGATGATATTTTCTAGTTCCATCCATTTGCCTGTGAATTCCGTGAGGTCATTGTTTTTAATAGCTGAGTAGTACACCATTGTGCAAATGTACCACATTTTCTGTATCCATTCCTCTCTTGAGGGACATCTGTTTGTTAAGAATCACATTCTACATATAGTTTTCCAATTATATATTATATCAGTCTTAGGAGACACCATGATCAAAGAGCAATTTGGGGAGGGAAGGATTTATTTGGCTTCCATTTTCAGACCATAATCTATTATTGGAACAAGTCAAGACAAGAACTTAAGTTAGCTGGAACCTGATGTCAATGCAGAGGCCATGGAGGGGTGTTGCTTACTGACTTGCTCCCCATGGCTTGCTTAGCCTGCTTTCTTATAGAACTCAGGACTACCATCTCAGGGATGGTACCAACCATCATGGCCTGGACTTTTTCTTACTGACCACTAATTGAGAAGATGCCTCATACCTAGATCTCATGGAGTCATTTTGTCAACTGAGGCTTCTTCCTCTCTGATGACTCTTAACTTGGGACAAGTTGACACACCAAAGCAGCCAGTACAATATTGATACTTGTTAAATATTTATTGCAATTTAATGTTCTTATTTCACTGACAGAATAGTTCAGCAAACATTGTGTGTATGTGTGCATGCGTGTGTCTGAAAGTACGTGTGTGTGTGTGTGTGTGTGTGTGTGCGCGCGCGTGTGTGTGTAGAAGCTAGAGGACAACTTCAGCTGTCTCTTCTTAAGTGCCAACTAACTTGTTTTGTTTTCTGAAGCAGGGACTCTCACTGTCCTGAGAATTGTCCAAGCTCACTAGGATGCCTGGCTGGCCTGGGAGACCCAGGTATTGTCAATATCTGACTCCCCTACGAAGTTGTATGGCAAGTGCCACTACATATGTTTTTGTTTGCTTGATTTGTTTAGTTTGTTTTTTACATAGATTCTAAGGGATTGAACTCTGGTCTTCATGGTTGCATGGGAAACACTTTACCCACACAGTCCACAGTTTTTATTTTGATTTCTTTGCTTCTCCCAGTATTTTATCTTCCTGTGTCCCACGTTTTTCTTTCTACTATTTCAAGAACTCTCTCTCTCTCTTCTTCAATAAATGCTTTCTTCTGAGATTATACAAGGCTGCCTTCTAATAGTTGGAAGTAAGGGACTCAAGCTAATTGGAAGTTTAAGTATTTGGGATCTAATGTCGATTGTTATGTGAGGTATATATGAGGTCGAGTAAGGGCACTGTCTGTAGGTCTTTGCCATTGGGCTGTTTGAATCTCCACGAGGAAGTGATTCAGTCTCTTACAGGCTAGGAAATGTCATCATTCCCTTCCTGTCTTGCTGTCTACCTTCGCTTCTGTTCTAGAGCTCAGCGAGGCTGTATCCTCTTTCTGGTTCTTTGTATGCCTATGTCTTTAGCTGAGCACTGTTTTACACCCTGTACCCTACTCTACCGATTTCTGTGAATGAGAAAAAGGCCTGAGCTAAGCACAGAGGCAGCCCAGTGGGGCACGCTTCCTCACCTATGTTGAACTTGGTGCTCTTAATTTCAGTCCTACTGCACAGTAGCCCTACTTATATGAGTACTGAAGTGGCTATTTCCAGTAAAGTCAAGTCTTATTTCTTCATGGCTTACCTTGCTTCTGGCCTCACCATTTGTAGGCCTGATTAGTCAGCACAATTCTCAGCCATCTGTTTAGTAGTTTATATACACAGGTTTGGTCTTCCTTCAAAACCCAGGAAGTCAAATAGAATATGTTGGAATGTCTTTCTGTTTTCCCCATACCAAGTACATTCTGTAAATGAAGATAATAATAAGTGACCTCTTTTTAATCTTTATTAAAACGCAAATATGCAATTAATCAAGAAATTGAAGATAATCAAGGCCAACAAGGTGTCTCTCTTGGTAAAGTATTTGTCTTCCAGATCTGGAACCTCTGAGATCAATCCCCAGAGTTTGCATGGTAGGAGGGAAACACTAACTCCCAAGGGAGCATTTTCCTTTGATCTCCACATATACACTATGTTATGTGTGTGCTTCCCCCAACACAATAATAATAATATCTTAAAAGTTTAAGATAATCAATGAAAAAGAAGACCTTGAGAATAGGGACACTTATTCTCTACATTTCAGTATGCCTATGAACACAGTATGTTAATGAGGTATAATAAGTCAGCAAGAGAAGAGAAGATGAAAAGTTTAGAAACAAGAGCAGGAGAGATGACTCATGGGGAAAGATTACATGCTGCTCTTGCAGAGCACCAGGACCTACATCTGTCATCACAGCTGCTTTAACTCCAGCTCCATGGACTCTGCCATCCTCTTGCAGGAAATGCACAAACATGCACATGCACATACCTCACACAGGCTCACACGTTCACATAAAATTGCTTAAAAAGTCAAATCTTTGAAAGGACCATAACATAAATCACACCAAGAAATTAAAGCTAGACATTCAGAAGAAATTATTTGTACTTAGGTAAGAAAGGAAGCAATTAGTGGATATAATAAACATTCTCTCAGAATAAAAGCAGTATATGTAATTTTGTTTCCAGGCCTTTTCATCCACATTTCTAGATATTTTATTGGACACAACTTATTTTTATTTATATTATTATACAATCTTAAAATACATTGCATGAGCATGAATTATGTAATAAAATTTGATACTAAGGTAATTTGCAGACTTCAGTTTTAAGAATTTTATAAACAACATTGATAAAAATCCCAGGTTTATAGTATAAAATCTTGTTTCTAGTAGAGTAAACTTTACCAGGATTTTAAAGGTATTCGTATCTCAATTTCTGCAAATGCTATCTGAAAAGCACCACTATTATAGATAGACTCGCATGAACTATACATTGTTTCTCATCTATGGCTAAGATGACAAACGTCTCTGCAATCGCTACTTTAGCAGAACTATAAAGTGTCCTTTTTCTGCTAATTGTTTCACTGTCAAAGAGAAGATAAAAGAAAGACATCAAACACAGATCATCCTTAAATACCTTAAGTGCTCACAGGGACTAAAGGCTTATTCATAATTTTAACAATGTGTCCAAGTTTTTAGAATTTCAGTCATTCTGGGCAGTATGATTGGTACTAGGAATGAAGAAACTTTGTTTTGTCCCTGAATGGCTTGCACCTTCAAAAGGAAACAGTTAATTTGGGTATTAATATGGTTGATTTTGTATGGTGTTCAGTAAGTGATGTAATATGGGTGAAGGGGTGGGCGTGTATAGGGCATAGCGTGAATAGCCACACGAGTCAATTCAATTCACATGTGGCCAACTACCTAACAATACCCCACTGCAACAATTGAAAATACAATAGGGAAAAAAAATCTGGTTGTCAGATTGGACTAATTTACCACCTGAGTGATTTGCTTCTACTCAGCATGAATCAAGTAAACCATTCAAGATCACGATTTGGCATGATGCTTTTGGTGACACCAACAAAGAGTGGAGGAGGAGGCAAGCCTGTTGCCATGCCAACACTCTGCCTTTCTCTAAGACCAGGGTGCAGCTGGCCCAGTCCAGGACATCTGAAACAATAGCTATAGACAATGTCCATCCTAATTGGTTAGTATCTATTCCATAGCTTGGATAAATGTTTTGTGTATAGTCCTTGTTCATGCTGACAAATCTGAATATCTAAAGGTGAGCTTTGAAATGGGTTTTTGGATGAATTTTAATTAAGGAAAGCTGTGAAATACTTTGCATAATTTACTAAGAGTGAAAGCAGAATATAAAGGGCATAAGTCCAGAGGGATCTCTAGCCACCTTCCTATTTCCTTGTTGGTTCTTATTAGCTCTCTGTTGGAGAAATTGTCTTTTGGATTCCTTCAAGCACTTGAAAATCAGGTTGTTTACCTTTCATTATTGGAACAGTTCTTTGTGTATTGTGAATACAAGCCCTCATGTCATTTATATCCTATGCAAAGTTTTCTAATATTTTATAATAAATTCTGTTTTTGCTTTCTTAATGATCTCTTTGATAAATTCAAGATTCTGATCTGTGTGCACATTTTTAATCCTTGTAGTTTGCTTTTGATATCATGTCTGAGAGTCCAAGGCTGTATTTGAATAGAAGGTTCTAAATACTAGCCCTTCTTTACCTTCTCAGATTTTCATTTTTTTAATATTTTATGTCAATGATGCATCTTAAGTAAAATTTAAATGTGATAAGGATGTTTTAAAGCTTTACCTTTCTTAAATATTGATATTGATGCATAATTTCCCAACTCCATTTGTTAAGTAGGTTATTTTTTTCTGCTACTGAGTAGACTTAACAGATCTGTTGGACATATATTAACATGGGTTTATCTATAGACTGCAATTCTTTCCTCCTCTGTATATGTTTCCTTGTTCTCATATCACTCAGTTTTGATTAGTAAACTCTGAATTGGTAACTTGGAGTCCTTCAATTTATTGTGTGTCCATCATTTTTGCCTATTTAACCTTCCTTGTAATTGCCTATGTATTTGGTGCGCACATACACACACACACACACACACACACACACACACACAATCCCCCCCTCTCTGTGTGTGTGTCTGTCTGTCTGTCTCTGTCTCTCAGGAGAATTTAGATGGACTCCCAGTAAACCTGTAAATGAATTTGGGCTATATTGTCATTTCACTAATGTAACATTTAAAATGCATGACCACATTAGATGTGTTCCAATTCTTTTTGTCTTCATGTATATTTTTATCTAAAAGCATTTTTTGGTTTTCAATATGAAAGCCATTTACATCCTTCACCTGTTTACATGATTCACCTGTTTTCATTGTGGTATATGTGGGAATGTGTCATAGTAAGATAAGCACATTGCCCAGTTACTGCTGATATTCTCTTTTGGTTCTCTCTGCTAGGTCTCTTGATGTCAGCAGATTATTACACAGTGTCTATTGCTGAGGTAGGGTCAGGAATTGTTGAGACAACAAGTCCTAATAACTGTACATAACTACACAACAAACATTCTATGTATAGAATATATCCATTTCTTACTATGTCTTTGTAGCAATTTCTTGGCCAACACTGGACAAAGGATTCTCTGAGGATTTTTCTCTTCCACTTCTGTGGATCAATTTTCCTGTTTTTGAAATTCATATAAATAAAACCTTGGAACACTTACTTATTTTTCAGAGCACCCCTAGTTATTATAATTTTGATGTTTTTCATGGTGCTGTGTATTTCTTCTTTTTTCTTGCTGGATTGGGTTCCACTGTGTATATGTGTATAAGTTAACACCTGCTTGCATTTTCTTGTTGGTGGATACCTGGGGTATATCTAGTTTGGGACAATTGTGTCCCAGTACAGTAAGGTTTTATGGACATGTCTACAAGTGGAACTGTTGAATTGTTTGGTAGAAGCTCATTTAGTTATCCAGCTGTATCTTGCCTGAGCTAGAGAATTCTAAAGTGACATGTGCTGCCAGAACTGAGTGTTTCCTGTCACTTTGGCAGGTTTGTGGTGAAACATAATTTTTCTTTTAATTATAGCTTTTCTGGTTCATTACAGTGATTGGAAATATATGGAGTTCATCATCTGCTCACAGCTTTGTCTATTTTTAATGACAGAGTCCTTATTAAATGACAGGGTTTATTTATATGGTTTCAGTTTGGTATGTCTTGTTCATACATGTTAGTAAGCACCATTTTAAAATTAAAGTGAATTTTGAGATTTTGTTTCTGTTATTGAACCATTAAGTTTAATTTTGATACACATAATTTGGGACTGTAGTGTTTGAATTGCCATGTGATTTTATACACATGTCAATATGACTACAACTGATAAATCACATTTCTTAATTAATATCTTAATTAGAAACATTTGCCCACAAAAATGTCTGTCTTCCAGGTACTGAACAAATATCACCATTAGTTTTATTTTGTTTTGTATTTGTAATGATCTTTCTGTAGCTGCTGAATTTCAATTTCTCTGAATTTAAAAATTTTTATCATTTCTTTTAAATTTCTAATTCTTTCTTATTTATTTACATTTTTATCTATTTGAAGATTTTTAATCATTTGGAGGTTTACTCTTGAACCTCTAGTTTATTTATTAATCTTTAGTTCTTCCTTTTAAACATTTAAAATTAATCAACATTTTTGTCACTCTCATTAACATAGCAAACTATGAAATAAATCTGGGTGACTATGACAGTCATTTCCTTTCCCAGTTTAATGTAACACATTATAGTTTGACTATGGCTTCCATAGGCTCATGTGTTTTGACATTTGGTCTGCAGGTAAGTGGCACTGCATTTGGAATATTGTGGAACTTTTCTGATGTGAAACCATGATAGAGGTGGTTGTTTTAAAGCCTGTCTTTACTTCCTTGCTGCTCTCTGCTGTCTGATGACGGGCACAACATGACCAACCATCTGAGTGTTCTGCCACTATGCTTTCTCTGCCATGGTAGAACTGCACCTTTTCTTAAACCTTGAACCCAAATAAATATTTCCTACTTTTAGTTGCTTTTGTCAGATGTTTTACACAACAACAACAACAACAGCAACAACTAACAACAAACAACTACAACAACAGCAACAACTACAACAACAGCAACAGTCTCAAAACACCATTTGTTCTTTTATGAGGAGATTATCTTGCTTTTTTAAACCTTACATCTTGGACAGAAATATTATTATTCTATACAGTAATTATGTTACTAATTATCTATGAAAGTGAAATCTGATGTGTGCCCTGTGACTGCCAACTCCCCTTAAAGCACACCCAACAGCCATCACCTGTATCTCACAACTTTTTCTGGCCCACAAATTTGGCAGAAAACATTTGCTTTATGAGAAACCAAGCCAGTTCTAGGGACCCCGGAGACAATATTAGCACCCAAACCCCAGAGGTCATATAGAACACAAAACTCCCAGAGATAACTCACTGGACTTGAAGACTTACCAATTACCAGAACCCCAGGTCACTCAGGCTAGAAGATCAGAGAGTAAACAGAAACCAAAAGAAAAAAATACTCAAAAACTCCCATCTAACCAAGATAAACTCAGAAACTAGCACCTAAACTTCAAAACTCAGATGACAACATAAGAACATAATCAACAACAGCCAGGAAAATATGGACCAACAGAGCCTAGATATCCTACTAGAGCAAGTCACACATTTTTAACACAGCCGAGCACAAGAAAATGACCTTGAATCCAGTATTATGAAATAGAGGCCCTTACAGATGAAATGAATAAATACCTTAAAGAAATACAGGAAAAGACCAACAAACAGGTGGATGAAATGAATCAAGCCTTTCAAGATCTGAAAATGGGAAGAAAAGCAATAAAAGAAATAAAGAAAACACAGTCTGGGGGAATTCTGGAGATTACCCTCAAGGGTTACTGTTAGGAATGGTAGAAAACTTAAACATTTAAAACCCATATTCAGCAGATCTCAGAAAGGTTTGAGGATGACAATCTATTAAGTACATGGGAAGTAGACAAACATTGTTACAAGTCGTTTGCTTCAGATTCAGGCACGAAAACCCATCCAGGAAGCTATATGAAGCTTATTTCTAGAATTAGCACTCTGTATGCCTACTATTATCATGAGAGAAAGTTTATATATACATAATAATCTTATAGATTTTGAGATAATATTTGTACCCTAAGAAAAGATTTAAAGAGTCAAATAAAACTAAAAGAGTATAGTATTAGTGGCAATAGAATAGTCCCTTACTTTTTGTTTCCTCTGTCCCATACAGGTGACTCTTCTGATATGAGACAAAGATTTTGGATTTTCCCTTAACAAACACTTGTGCATTTAGAAGGACAGCCATGCTCCAATTCCAAAGCCAGCTTTAATTTTCAATTGAATGGGACTACATGAAGACCTTTTGCTATTTATGTCTGTAGAGGGCAGCAGAAACAAGGTGGAGGTGGGTGATACCATGTGGCCAATTTGTTCTTTCTTGAGACATTTTCTCTTGATGATCTGTCTGTCCTTTTTCTTCAGATGTTTCACTTTTCCAGTGCTGTCTGGATTCCTTGGTTGTATACTTTTATTCTCCTGTAAATGTGAAAACAAAACCCTGCTGGAACCCTAACTCTGGGGAGGGGGGTGTTCCTTTTTGGCAGGTTATATCTTTCCTAGGGGGAAATGGTTTGGGCAACAACAAAAATATTATCTTTCAATTAAAATAAAAACTTCTTTTGAAAATTCAAAACTAAAATATACCTTAGTATGTGTGGATAAATATACTTATATAAATACCTGTATATTTAAGTATATTTACTTTTAGATCAGAAAGGACATTTGCTTTGAATATCAGCCTGCCTTTCCTGATTTGTCTGCATCAGTATAGAATGTACTGGCTCCAGAAATTGGTGTCTCCTTTGCTACACGAGGCAGACTCTAATTAGTTCTTTTTATAAATTAAAGTCTCTTGCTTTTAGAACATGTTACTAGTCTTTCCCAAAAAATTACTGCAAGCTTGTTGCCAACCTTCATTTTTCTGCCCATAATAAGGCAATGTCAGCATTAGTAAAAGGTATCACAGTTTCTGTTGGATCCATTCCTGATAATTGTTAAATTCTCATTTTTTCCTTTCAGAATCAATTCACAAGCCTTTTCAACATAGGTCATTAATATAGGTTGTTACTCTCTCTGCATAAGAATTCCTATAGGAGAATGAGTGGAGGATGAAATAAACAAAATACAATGCAGCTTTGGATCCAACAATCCACATGTGCATCTTATAATTTATTTTCTTTTTTTGTTGAATTCTTTTTTTTTTCCATTTCAGATTTATTCCCTTACCAATTCACTCTCTGACTGTTCCATATCCCATACCTCCTCCCCACTGCTCCTGTCCCCACGAGGATATCCCCGCCTCACTCACCCTATTAGACCTCTAATTTCTTTTCTACAAGAGCCAATTCTCAGCCTCAGCTGATAATTTTCTCAAACTATGTAAGTCCTTATCACCTTATAAGGTTTGAGATAAATTACTTAGCTCTTGAGTAGTTAATCCAATTATGGGACTTAGTCAATTAGTATCTCCCAGCAATTTTTGAAAATCATTAATAGTTGTAATTGATCTCTCCTGACATGTACATTCTGTAGTCAAATTTTCTGTAGACCTATCTTATATCCTGGATAATTAACAGAATATCCTTTTTGTGTTTGTTTTTAAGGAGTAATTTATAATCCTTAGCAAGGCAAAATTCTCTTTACTTCAACAAATTTTTTTTCTAAGGTATCTGCATCTGACTCAGCCAGTAAGATGTTATTCATATAATGGCAAATTTTAAATTGAATAAAATGTACAAATTATTTTTAATGACTGTTGTACAAAATAATAGCACATGGTAGGAGTGCTTAACATTCCTTGTGGTAAGACTTTCCAATGACATCTCTTTATTGGACAACCATTATTATAAGTAGGTACTGAGAAAGCAAACCTTTTCTAAAAATGCTCATGCAAATGGATTGTTAGAAAGAAATCTTTTGAAAAATTTACTGTCAAAGGCCTGACTTAAATAATAAAAAAGGCAACAAGATTCCAAGCTGTTAACTGCCCATTGGTTGAATCATCTCACTTATGGCTCTGAAGTTAATATCCTCCATTTTCCTGATATTTTATTATATAATATTATTCAATGATTTTATAATATGTCACAGTAGGAAAAATGCTCCTATACATCATTTCAAATCCTAGGTGGTTTTCTTTTTTTAATGTAAATTTTCTTTTTCTTGGATATTTTATGTATCTACATTTCAAATGCTCTTCCCTTTCCCCCCTCTCCCATATCCCCTTCCCCTACCCCTGTTTCTATGAGGATACTCCCACTCCCACCTACCCACTCACAACTCAATGCCCTAGCATTCCCCTACATTGAGGAAGTGAGTCTTCACAGGACCAAGGGCTTTTCCTCCTATTGATGCTGGACAATGCCATCCTCTGCCTACATGTGGGGCTGGAGTCATGGGTCCTTCCATGTGTACAGATTGGTTGGTGGTTTAGTTCCTGGGAGCTCTGGTGGGGTCTGGTTGGTTGATATTGTTGTTTTTCCTATGGTGTTGCAAACCCCTTCAGCTTCTTCAGTCTTTTCTCTAACTCCTCCATTGAAATCTGCTGTGGTTTGCCCTGAAGTTATCTGTATTTTGATGCTAATTCCACTGCCCCAAGGACAGATGTCTAGTCACCTGTACTCAGGAATCAGGTGACTTCAGCAGAACCTCCCCATTGAATTTGTAAAGTACAGGTGAGGGGGAGGTACAGGATAGGAGGAGGCCTGTCATTGGAGGAGAAGGAAGGATGGGCGGGAGAAAAGTTTGAAGGAAGAGGAGGAGTTTAGAACAGGGAGACAGGACAGAGGAGAAGGTGAGAAGCCATGGCAGGTGATGTTAAGATTCTGCTCTGTGTATTTACAGGTTGTTATTAATGTTCCTAAGGGATGGATGGTACTGGGCTTTGTATGTTTGAGTGGGCAATTATATCTTATCAATTGAATCTAAGATTATTGTGTTGTGTGTTCTTTTATGTGAGGGTCTAAGTGTAGGAAAGTGCAGCCGGGATGTGTTTCCGCCAAGATATTTAGCAGATACCTTGGGGCACTGAGGTGCCGGAGCTAGCAAGGTAAAAGACAATACCACTTATTAATTTTTATATTTTTACAACAAGAGGAATCCCCTCATTCAGTCCAATGGTTAGCTACAACCATCCTCATCTGTATCAGTAGGGCTCTGGCAGAGCCTCTCAGGAGACACCCATATCTGTCTGGTTCCTGTCAGGAAGCACTTCTTGACATCAGCAATAGTGACTGGGTTTGGTGGCTGCATATGGGATGGATTCCCCAGTTGGAGCAGTTTCTGCTCCATTCTTTGCTACTGTATTTCCTCCCATGAGTATTTTGTTCTTGCTTCTATGAAGGAATGAAGCATTCACATATTGGTCTTCTTTCTTTTTGGGCTTCATATGATCTGTGAATTTTTTCTTAGGTATTTCAAGCCTTTGGGCTACTATCCATTTATCAGTGAATGCATATCATGTGTGCTCTTTTGTGACTGTGTTACCTCACTCAGGATATTTCTAGTTCCACCCATTTGTCTAAGAATTTCATGTAGTCATTGTTTTAATAGCTGAGTAGTACTCCATTGTGTATATGTATCGTATTTTCTTTATCCATTCCTCCGTTGAAGTACATCTGGGTATAGCTGGGTCCTCAGGTAGTACTATGTCCAATTTTCTGAGGAACATCCAGACTGATTTGCACAGTGGTTATACAAGCTTACAATCTCATCAACCATGGAGGAGTGTTCCTATTTCTCCAAATCCTTGCCAGCATCTACTGTCACCTGAGGTTTTGGTCTTAGCCATTCTGCTTGGCGTGAGGTGGTATCTCAGGGTGGTTTTGATTTGCATTCCCCTGATGACTGGGATGTTGAAAATTTCTTTAGGTGCTTCTCAGCCAGTTGGTATTCCTCAGTTGAGAATTCTCTGTTTAGCTCTGTACCTCATTTGTTAATAAAATTATTTGATTCTCTGAAGTCTAACCTTTCGAATTCTTTGTACATATTAGATATTCCCCCTCTATTAGATGTAGAATTGATAAAGACCTTTTCCCAATGTGTTGGTTGCTGTGTTATCCTATTGACAGTGACCTTTGCCTTACAAATGCTTTTCAATTTTATGAGTTCCCATTTGTCGATTTTTTATCTTAGAGCATAAGCCATTGGTGTTCTGTTCAGGAAAATTTCCTCTGTGCTTTTGTGTTTGATGTTCTTCCCCAATTTTCTTCTATTAGTTTCAATGTATCTGGTTTTATGTGGAGGTCTTTGATCCACTTGGACTTGAGCTTTTTACAAGGAGATAAGAATGGGTCAATTTGCAATCTTCTACATGCTGACCTCCAGTTGAACCAGCACCATTTGTTGAAAATACTGTCTTTTATTCAATGAATCATTTTAGCCCCTTTGTAGCAGAGAATGGCCTTGTTGGGCACCAATGGGAGAAGCCCTTGGTCCTGCCAAGGCTGGAAACCCCCTGTGTAGGGGAATGTCAGAGGAGTGGAGGTGAGAAAGAAAGGTGGTTGGGGAAGGGGAAACACCCTTATAGATGAAGTGGAGGGGGATGGGATACGGGGCTTATGGATGGGAGACCCAGAAAGGGAATAACCTTTGAAATGTAAATAAAAAATATCCAATAAAAAAGTAAAAAAAAAAAGTCTAATCATCCTTTGCATTCTGAATTAGCATTTCCAAAAGCCTAAGATTTGGCTAATTATTTGTCTCACTTCTTAGTCTGATAGTATTCTATTTACAGTTGAAGTCAATTTCTTTAAAAATAATCAGTAAAGGCTTCTTTAGGGCCTGTATAATTTTAGTAAATTACTCAGACCTTTCCTTTGATTCTTCCACCTGTCCTAAGCATTTAAAGCTGGTAAAGACTGTAGAGCAAGGTGTGATCATCAAATATATGCTGCCTTCATAACAGCATACTGCACTTCAAGTTACAACTTATCTGGGGAAATATTAATTCTTCTAGCCCAATTTCATTATTCTATGCACATAGCTTTCAATTTCTTCCATGCTTGCTATTGTAACTGATGATCAACTTCCAATATTGCTGTTGCCAAGTATTTTCTCTCTTGGGGGGGGGTAATTCTGTTATGAGTTGCCATGGATCTATATCTGCTTCACATAAGGTAAATTTATGCATAGGAAATGAACACTTCCTTAAATCTCCTCAGATCTAATATGTTTTTAGGATTTCATTTAACTTCTTCATAACATTGGGAGTACCTATCATCTTATGGTAGGTCTTATATAGTAACTGGATAAACTGAGGTTGTTTTTCTAATAACCTTGGGCTACCCCTCTTCAGTTTCATCATTTGGTAAGCAAGATAGGTTCTTGTCTAAATTCCTCCATCTATGACTGAGTATTTTTCTTATTTTTCATTTATAAGTTTTCCTAAGGCTTGTATCTTTTCAATCCACTTTTCATATTTGGCACAAAGCCCATGTATGACTATTAAGGATAAAATATGAATTTTCAGACTGATAGTAAATATAATAGGCATATACTAATCTCAGTTAATTTATTTTCTGCTTCTATTTTCAAGTCTTCTAAAGTACAGGGTCCTAGCACCTTGTATTATGGTATATCTCATCCTTAACCCTCTTGCTGAGGACTCTCCAGGTGATTTACCTAATCTGATGGCTTCTCAGTTTGTCAACAGCTGGATTTTATAGTCTAGTGACTGTGCCACACATTGGAATGACAAATGTTTTTAAACAAAATCTTGAGCGTTTGACTTTACCAATAAAATGGACTCAAGGAATAAGCTTGCGTAGACATTCTAATGTCTAAGAAAATAGACTTAAAATTAATCAAATTTAAAATGATGTTTCAGTTTTGGGGAGATTGGGGATAAAAAGTACATCCCTAACCATAATAACATAACCATTCAGCAAACTCAGAGCCCACATCAAATTAAATGGAGAGAAATTTAAACAATTACCTTAAAATCATGAACAACACAAAGTTGCCCACTCTATTCATTTAATATAGATAGCTTATGGCTAGAGCCATAAGGCAACTAAAGGAGATAAAAAATACAAATGGGAAAAACAGAAGTCCAATTATTGCTATTAGCAGATGATACGATAGTATATATAAGTGACAAAGGAGAAACAAATTACACAATGAAATAAAGGTAGTATCTTCAACAAGTGGTGCTGGTCCAACTGGATGTCTTCAAACAGACCCACATCTACCACCCTAGACATAACTAAAGTTCAAGGGGACCCAAGATTTCAATATAAAACAAGATACACTAATTATTATAGAAGAGAAACTGAGAAATAGCCTTGAATACATTGGCACAGAAGGCAACTTCCTGAAAAAAAAATGCCAATTGTCCAGTCACACTGATCAACAATTGATACATGGGATATCTTGAAACTGAAAAGATTTTTTTAAGACAAAGGACTCTGCCAAAAGGACAAAATGGCAGTCTTTAGAATGTGAAAGATCTTTATCAGTTTCTCAACTGACAGAGGATTAATAAAAAATATATAAAGGACTCCAGAAATAGACATCAACAAATTAAATTACACAATTAAAGAATACAGTATATATCTAAACAGAGAATTCTCGACAGACAATCTCTAATGGCTAAGATCAAAAACTCAAGCAACAGCTCATGCTGGAGAGGATCTGAAGTAAGGAGAAGATTTCTTCAATGCTTGTGGGAATGCAAATTTGTCCAGTCACTTTGGAAATCAATTTGATTGTTTCTCAGAAAATTGGAAATAGATCTATCTCAAGCCTTAGTTATACTCCTGGACATATACTCAAAGGATGATCCACCATACATACCACAAGGACACTTACTCAGCTATGTTCATAGCAGCTTTATTGGTAATAGCCAGAACTGGAAACAGCCTAGATGTTCTTTAACCAAAGAATGGCTAAAGAAAAAGTGGTAAATTTACACAATAAAATATTTTTCAGCTATTAAAAACAATGATATGATGGAATTTGTAGGCAAATGGATGGAACTAGAAAAGATAATCCCGAGTAAATCTAGACCCAGAAAGTCAAACCAGGTATGTTTGTGGCTAGCAGTAAAGGACAACCATATTACAATCCACAGACCTAAAGTAACAGCAAGGGCTCAAAGATGGATGTGTACATAACACTGCAAAGGAGAAATAGAATAAACATTGTGGGTGGATAACATCTGAACTTGGTGGGATATCTTGAGTAAGAGCTAGAAACCTAGGGCAATAGAAACTCCCAGGAATCTGTTAGTGTCACCCAAGATAAGACTATTAGCAATAGGGGATGTGCAGCCTGAACTGACCATCTCCCATAACCAGGCAAAACTACCAATGGAGGAATTGGGGAGCCAACCAAACCCCCAAATCTTTGACCTACAATCTGTCCTGCCAACAAGATCTGCACAGGTAAAGTTGGAGCAGAAACTGAGGGAATGGCCACCCAATAACTGGTCCAACTTGAGACTCATGTCATTAGATGAAGCATACTCCTGACACTGTTAATGATAGATAAACAAGAACCTAGCATAACTGTCATCAGAGAGGCAATTCCTCAGCAACTTATTGAAACAGATGGAGAGATCCATTGTCAAACATTAAGATGAGCTTAGGGAATTGTGTGGAAGAGAAGAAGGAAGAATTGTAGGAACCAGAGGGGTCAAGGACACCACAAGAAAACCTGCAGAATCAACTAACCTTGACACAGGGGCATACAAAGACTGAATTGGCAGTCAAAGAGCATGCACAGCATGGACCTATGCTCTTTGCACAATAATGTAACAGTTAAGTAGGTTTGTGTAACAGTAGGAGCAGGGACAATCTGTGACTCTGTTGTCTGCCTTTCGTACCATTTCCCTCTGTTGGGCTGCTTTGTCTATCCTCAGTTGGAGTAGATGCACCTAGTCTTACTGTAACTTGATATGCTAAGGGTGGTTGATAATTGTGAGAGGCCTCTCCTTTTCTGAGTAGAAAGGGTGGAGGAGTAGATGAGGGTGGGGTGAGAAGGACTCAGACGAGAGGAAGGTGGGGAATGTAAACTAAGTAAAGGAATTAATGAAAAGAATTATCTTCTAAAGTATTTTTATTGTATTTGCTTCTTCATTGAATTTTCAATTTAGATAATGAATCCTTACTGGATTCCTATAGGGTATATAAGTGCATGCTAAGGAAGATTTCCTCTTCCACTGATAAGAAACTTTTATCTTTTAGTTATTTGTAGTATTACCTATTATCTGCATTGTAAGGCAAGTCATAGATTAATTATTCTGAAATAGTCTTGACTTTTATCAAGTCAAACACTGGGGCACACATACACATACACACACACACACACACACACACACACACTCACACATATCATTGTCAGATCATTATCTGTGTGGCACACCTGTGAGCACACCTATCATGGAGTAAAGTTGTCTGAGAATGTCTGTGTTGGATGATCTTTAGTACATTAACTGAAGTGGGAAGACCTATCCGCGGTGATGGCAGTTTTCCTTAGAGTAGAAATTTGGAGCCAGTACCCTGCCCTTGCCCTGGTCTTCTGACTGACTGTATAATATGACCAGCTGTTTAAGCTCCCAATGCATTTGCTTCTTTGCTATGTTGAGATGTGACCTGAAACAGCAAGCTAAGGTAAACACGAAACCAGTGTCTGTGCTTTGGGTAGTGAGTTTATATTGACATACAAAGCTTAAGGATTTGCAGTTCTTCAGATGATGACTTATTAAAGGATCACTTCAAGGACAGGATTTCAGAGACAGAGGGAAGGCCTCCAAGAACTTCCAGTTGCTCTGCTCTTCAGATAATTTTTTCCTTTATTTTTAGTTTGCTAAGACATGCCAATCTTGTTGAAACTTGACAAAATATAGTTCTTTTCCAAGGCAGATTTTTGTTTTTCTATGCTTTCCTCAAGTTCCTGTTTCAATATGATATGCTATTACAAATTTCTGTTCTTTTCTAGAATATATCTCAACTAAAAGCAACTGAAACATGTTAGAAAACATGATCTTTCTGTTTTTGTGTGTTATTTTAGTCTTATTTTGAACGTTGAAAATAGATTATCTTCTCATAAAATATACATCATGACCAGTTTCCCTTCCCTCCACTTCTCCCACCTTCCACCTCTATTCCCCTCTCTCCGAGATCCATTCTTCCTCCATTTCTTTTAAGGAAAGAGCAGGCTACCATGGGATGACACCCAAATAGAACAAATCCAAATAGAACAAATCAAGATACAAGGCAAAAGGCTTCATATTGAGGCTGGACAAGGCTGAACAACAAGGGAAAAAAGAACCCCAAGAGCAGGCAAAAGTGTCAGAGACCCACCAGCTCCCACTGTTAGGAGTTCCATAGAAATACCAAGCTAACAGTTAAATCACATACTCAGAGGACCCAGTGCAGAACCGGGTAGACCGAGTTCTTGATCTTTAAATTTCTGTAAGCCATGATTAGCTGATTCTGTAGGCCATGTTCTTCTGGTGTCTTCAACCCCCTCCAGTTTTTCTTTCTCCTAATCTATGGGTTTCTGTGGACTCTGAACCTAGGTACCTAAACAAGTCAGCAAAGTACAGCAGAGTATCATTAGGATCATCTCATATGATGTATATGTGTATATAATATATAATTTGTGTGTGTGTATGTGTAGTATAACTAGAAGTCAGAAATGATTACACCTCTGTATACCTTTTTTATATCAAAGATTGTTTTTGCTATCCTGTTTTTCTCCCATGTGAAGTTGAGAATTGTCCTTTTAAGATCTGTAATGAATTGTACTGGAATTTTTACGGGGGCTGCATTGAATCTGAAATTGCCGTTTGTAGGTTGGCCATTTTTATTGTAAATCCTATGGATCCATAATCAGTATGGGATCTTCTAATATCTTCTCCAATCTCCTTTTAACAGACTTGACGTTTTCATCATATCAGTCTTTCACTTGCTTAGTTATATCTACCCCAAGATATTTTATATTATTTGAGGGTATCGTGAAGGGTGTTGTTTCCCTGATTTGGCATTTGTTTTCTTGATGATAAAGTCTGTGTGGAGTGAGATGTAGTATCAAAGTAGTTTTGATTTACATTTACCTGATGTCTATTGATGGAATACTTTTCAAATTATGTATTAACCATTTGTATTTCTTCCTTTGAAAAACTAATGTCTTAAGGCCTAGATAGAATGTTAAGGCCGAGGTTGAATGTTGAAGACTAGGTAGAATGTTAAGGTAACTGTTACCTGTTTAGCCTGCCACTTTGTGCATTACTAAGAAAACTTTCTCATATGCTGTTATTGCTGTTACTAGCATGTTCTGTGCTTTGATGTTCTTGGAAACCAATCACAGTAGAAGCCAAGTAGCATTACTTTGTATCGTTAGCCACGATCAGTTTGGAACTGAACCAACCATCAGGCAGCATTTTCTGCACCTATGTATGAACTTACATGGTTTTTGCTTTTATAAGCTGCCCCTGGGATGAACCCCAATATAAGAGAGATACCTGTGTCAATATAAGAAACTATTTGAAATAAGACTTCCATTTTGAGTAGGAGTTAAGTAAAGTTTAAGTTCCCAAGACCTTCCTTGGACATGATATCCTACTTGGCGGAAAGAGACATGTACATGGGTAACTGGCATCTGGTTGGTTAGTTAAGACATGAATGTTGGGGAAGGCAAGTTCCCTGTCACAGTTGACTACCCCCAACCAGTGGGAATAGGATAATAAGGCATGATTCTAAGAAAATCCCCTATCTCTAAATCCTGCTTGGTGGCATAACTTGGCATAGATTTTTGTGGATTTTAAGCTTATAGTCCTGTAGGATCTTAATTCAATGTCACAGCCACCTCCTGAGTCTGGTCTATGGCCCTGATCATTTAGTCTTGGGATGAAGTATTCAATGAACCACCCCTATTTGATTGAGATCAGTGTCTGAGTGGTGTGTGTTGTGATTCCCAGAACCCTAAATTGTGTACCATGGTTCAATTTTTATTGGATTGTTTGGTTTCTTAATATTTAGGGTTTTTTTAGTTCCTTATATATTCTAGGTATTAACACTCTTTCAGATGTATAGCTATAGAATAATTTTCTCTCATTCTATAGACTTCTTCACTTGATTAACCTTTGCCATAAAGAAACTTGAAATTGCCATACGGGCCCATCATAGGCTTAGATTTTTCAAAACTTCCTTTAGTAAGGCTTCTTAAACACTTTAACTTCCCTCCTAGTCTACCACCCACCAGAGGTAGTGGAAAGGAAATAAATATTTTAGAAATATTTCTTTGGGTCAATTAAGTCTTCATTGTCAGTATGTGAGTGGTTCCGTTCACATAAACTAGCAGCAGTAGCTCAATCTACTGGCAAGCACTATTTACAAATCATCAACAGCAGTTTGATGAGGAGGAAACCACAAAGGCCTACCTATTGGCCATAGTCTGTGGAATTGGCAAGAAGCAGCTGAAATATCACAAGAAGTTCTTCAGTGTCTTTCTCTTCACAGAGTCATGACAAATGATCAGTGAGTAAGGTAAAATGAACCTTTGTGTGTAATAATTAAAAACCAACCCACATTATCACTGGCTACTCTCCAGCCTGGCAGTCTCTCCACCACCATGGCTATCCCCACTCAGCGGTCTGCCCAACTTGCCATGGTTTGCATGCTGCTGAATTGCGGTTTTCCCAATCATTCATCCCCTGTGGCTAGCATCTGCCAAACCACTCAGCACTCCCAAATTTCTGTGGCTAATTGGGGGCGCACTCTGACCAACCTATGCTTTACTGTGGTTACTTCCCTGCGGAGCTCAGTTGAGTCACTACAAAATGGAAAACATCAGGCAATCTTAGTTTAGAATCAACAGATAACACAAGTGCTGGGTGAGAAGTCTCTCATTCTAAACTCATCAACTATTGTATGTTAGAAATTTTCCAGTGGTGGATTCTGATGGATTCTGCTACTAGATCTAACAGTTCCTGGACTACATTTTGCCAGCTTTTGCTCCCGCTCTATCCATAAAAGGGGCGTTTCTTTCTCCTGCCTTCTCTCTTCCTCTCTTGGACCTGGAGGCCTGCTTGCCCAGTGAATGGCTTTTTGCCATCTTTATTATCCAATCAATTACTTAGGGAAAAATTCCATTATAGTGAACCAATGCCACAGAATCATTGTTAGTGAAGACCAGTGTCAACAAAGCCCAGCAAAGACCAATATAGAGTAGCAAGCCGAACCAATGCCACACTGTAGTTCATTGTCTGTTGGGGTATATCTTTTCCAAACAGCACATGTCCTCTCAAGTCTTTGTTTTAGCAAAACATTACATGTCCTTTCTCTAGGCTGCTTCCAGAAAAACCCTTATTCTTGACAAGGCATCCTCTCATAAGACATTTTCCAGAAATAAAAAAAAACAAAAAACAAAACACATGACACAATATAACCAGAAATTTCCACTTTAGCCCATTTAATAGTTGCTGTATTTTTCATAGCTAAAGTCTTATTTAGAAACTCTTACATCTAAATCTGAAATATTTCCTAGATTCCTATACTTTCTTCTAGTAGATTCATAGTTTCAGGTTTTCTATAAGTCACTTGATCCATATGGATTTGAGTTTTATGCAAGTTGAGTGATAAGGATCTAGTTTCATCCTTCTATTAGGTAAACTTAAGAGCCATTTGTTATGAACCCTTCCTCTCCAATTAGCTTTGGACTCCAGCTCAAAGTTTCTAGGAAATTCAAATAAAGGAAGCACCCAAAGTCCCCTTCTTCTGGATTTAAATTACCATGTGAAAAGGTGGAAGTTTCAGGGCTTTGTTAAGGTCCATTAAGGGACTGTTTAAATTAATAGGAGTTCTACCGCTGGTCATGGATGGAAATAAGATGGTTCTCATTTGCTATGTAGATTAGGACAGTACATACTACAGTTCCCTTTATTAAAAATTAAGTTAGCTGCATCGATCAGTCAACTTGCTAGGGAAACCACCTCACAAACATTTACTCAACTCAAGAGATGCCAACAAAAATGGGAATAATAATTATCTTCTTAATAAGATTCTGTATCCATACCTTCCAGAAGGTGCATATGTTTCAGGATATCTATTCACACATTTAATCTCAAACAGTGTAGGGAAAGTTAGTTTGTAGAAGGAAGCAGCCATGTTTGAAAGTGACATCTAAGTGGGTGACAGACAAAGTGAAGAATCAGAGAAAAATAGACAGAAGGAGTTAGAAATGGGATATGCCCAACTTTCACAAGGACAGGAGAAAGAGGTTAATAAGAGAGCACCACAGAAAAAAGGGAGGGAGCAAAAGGAGAAAGAGAAGGAAGAGGAGGAGGAAGAGGAGGAGGAGGAGGAAGAGAAGGAGGAGGAGGAGGAGGAGGTAGAGGAAGCAGTTTTACTGGGCCAGTTCTACAGAGACAGGTTGCTGAGAAAGAAGAATCTAGACACTTGTGGAGGTAGAAAAAGCCATAGAATGAGAAGGAGCTAGAAGATCACAACAGATTGCCAGGGTTGGCTTGAGGCCAAGCACAGCATTTCATTGAGAAGCTGAGAAAAGCCAGATTGGATCAGTCAGCTTGGAGAGGAATTTTGAGCCAGAACAACTGAGTTGTACCAGCCAGCCAGAACTAAAAAGACCAAGAAAGTGTAAGCTTATTTAGTAGAAAGTCTCAGAAGCTAAACCATTTCTAGGCCTAGATTACATCGTATAGAGGCTAGAAGCTTTCAGGAGTAGGCCCAGGTTAGCAGACAGAGGTAATAACTTTAACCTTGGAGATGATAACTATATTAGCAGAATTAAAGTTACAATTACATGCATTCGAGATACAGTCTCTTGATGATTTTCACTGTTTAAGTCTACCTGATTTTGTGAGTTCTAACTCAAAAAGCATAACCTTGCCAGTTCTTTATCTTTAGATAAAAGCTCTATCTAAAATCCGATGCTTGCATTGGTAAGGGTCCAAGAATCAGAGAATAGAATACTTCAGGCTCAAATAGTATGCAAAAGCAAAGCACGTTTGTTCTGCAGAAATCCAGTATGCAGGAGTCTACCATTCACCAGGGTGGAGACAGGGATGTGAGTTTCCTAGGTTTAATTTAAAGCCAATTAGGGGAATTCCAAGGAAGAGTGTGCGACCTTTATTCTGATTGGTTAGCTCTACTTGTATGGTTATGAGTGTCTCTGGTGTTGGCTAAGGCTTCAGGGACTTTCCTTGGGAAGTCTAGAAACTGTTACTGATTCATTCCGTTTTTTGCTTTAGGTCAGATGGCGAAGCAGCTCCTGATTGGTTGCTGCAGAGGCTGTAGTTTTTGTAGTAAACTGACTTTCCCAGACTTGCTCAGTTTTGGGAACCAGAGACCTCGGGCTAGTCTCCTGAACTGGTGTCTCAGAGCCTGTCATAGAGTCATAGCTTGACTCTCTCACACTGATGTTCTAGCCATGGAGATACTTTCCCTCATTGTCCTTCCTGTTGCCCTGGCAGACATCCATTACTAAACCTATCTGATTTCTTGAATTGTGACTCAAATGTTGAGATTCTCCTTCCTTTTGTCCATCTCTCTCCTCCTGCTGGGACCTAGCCCCTGCCAAGATTGATAGCTTGCCTGTCCTGTTTGCCCAAATTTAGTAACCTGGTCATCGAGCATCTGACTTCATTTTAAAATTACTTAATCTAGGAGGCTAAGAATGTATAAAAGGGTACATTGGTTTCCTGTAACACTTTTACATGTAGGTATCCGTTTCCCTAATAGTATTTGTTTAAAAGGTGCATTTTACTTACTTTTTTTCTTTTTAAGTGTTTTTTTTTTGACATTTTTTTGTTAAAAATCAGGTAGCTAATGACTTTATGTCTAGATCTTCTACTCTGTTCCATTGACATATTGTATCTTTTCTGGTACATTATCATGCTGGTTTTATTACTATGACTCTGTAACAAACTTCAAAACCAGGTATTAATATCACTAACTTTATTTTTTTTCTGCAGCATTACTTTGTCTAGCCAAGATTTCTCTCTACTTTCAAATTATTAGGTTGAAAGAAACCCCACCCCACCAAATTCTTTCCCAATCCCTTCTCTCCTACTCCCTACAACCACTCATTAAGCCTTACTACTGCATTTTAAAAACTGTGATATGATTTGGTCTCTGTACAAACTCATTGAGCAGAAAATGGCACATTTGATTTCCAAATCCCCATAGATTGTAACAACTTCTTTGAATTCACAGGCAAATGGTCTGAAAATCCCTGATCTCTAAGCTTCTTTTTGCTCTTTGCTTCCAAAAATTTCTTATCTCTAGGTATCTTTTACTCTTCCCTCTTCTCGCTGACTGTGATCACTGAGTTCAGTTTTATAAACAATTAAATGTCTTTGGGTATGGGTAATATTAAAATATTTTAAATGCTGTTTTACTTCACTGGGAAAAATAACGGGCTCTAAGGACTGGAATTGTGTTTTTAAAGAAAAGCATTCAAGTATGACAATATACTATCTGTGTTTTCATCATTCAAAGTGCTGTTTAGTAGTTGAAACTTAAACTATTTAATGTCATTTAATAAAGTGACCAAAATGTAAAAAACAAACAAACAAACAAAAACAAAACAAAACTGGGGTTTGGTCTGTTAGCTCTAGATGCAAGCATGTTTGCTTAAAGCTTTCCTCCAAAGTCTCTTTTCCAAGTCAGACTGGCCACTTGACTCTGTAGTGGGGAGGAGAAACAAAAGGGTTCAGTGAAACACTTTGCACTTCAGAAGAGTGTATTTCCAGCAGAGTTTATTGATGTCTACATAGAACGTCAAACATTTGCCTCCCTGAATTACTCCCTCCCCAGTTTTTCTCCTTAGTTTTGGTATTTAAAATTATATCTAAATAGGTAATATTAATTTGCTACAATATGCTACATATGTACTTTGGATTCAGTTCATTGTAGAAAAATAGAAGTGTTTTAAGATGGTTTGTTTTATTTTATTTTCCATGAATGAAGAAGACAATACCAGGCCTCTAAGATATTTTGGATAATGATGGATTTTGATATGATGAGTTTTGTTTTAAGAGTAAAAATAATGAGAACAAAACCATAAACTTTTTGTATAGCAAATAGAACTTACTAACAAAATACATTTGATTGTTAAGGTTTATAAATTCCCAAATTTTAATAGTCTGTTCAGCATAACAAAGCTGACTTAAAGACATGCATCTAAGAACTTACAGATATACTTTGTTAAGTTTTGTTATTTGGAGAAATTGAGTCATATTTAAAAAAATCTTTGATAATTTCCAAAGTACATTATAAGAGGACCAGTAAAATGAGATTTCCAGTGTCTCCATTGACTTTATTTATGGTTTAAAGTTTATTTTGACTCTAAAGGTTTTCATTAAGGCTTAAATTTACTAGATGATGGTTCTCACATCCCTCAGAGAGATCTGTTGAATATGGCGTTTAAGGTGTTTAACGGAATGAAGGAGCAGGAAAGGATGGAAAAAAATTTCATGATACACAGAAATAGTTTCTGGCAGCAGCTTTGAGGGCAAATCTGGAGATGATGGGACAACAATCCACTCTAGCTAGAGCCTGCTTCAGGTGTGGCAGCACCGATCACTAGATGAATAAGTGCACTTTACTTTTCCTGATTCCAGGACCCTGACCAAACTGTGGACAGGGAGAACTCTGGATGGTTGACTGCTCCTCTCTGCCTCACCAAGTTCCTCCACAGAAAACTGTTTTGATCTTCTTGTCCTGGTGGCTAAATACTGATGTTGAGCTGGGACCTCATCCCCCACAATGGAGGAACCTAGGGTGACTGTGCAGGTACCGGGAAAGTCTGTCATATTTAGTAGTTTCTAGGGCTACTTGATTTATACTTTCTGCTTATTCTGGTAAAACACCCTTCTCGGGTCTCTGTAATGGGTACTGACAGCTAGTTCCACCATCCCAGGGCTATAGGTCTTCTACTCATGGGAGTCACCTAATCACCCACTCCTTCCTTGTGCCTCATTGTCCAACCCTGTACTGGGCGGACATCATGCTCAACACTCTTCTTTCCAACCAATGCCTTTTAAAATTATTCCTCTCCTATTTGCTGAAGAAGCCCCTTATCCACTGGTTGACATTGACATTAATGCTTTATCTTTCCTCTCTCTCTCTCTCTCTCTCTCTCTCTCTCTCTCTCTCTCTCTCTCTCCCCTTTTCTGTCCATCCAAAATGCTGCACCCCCTCTTAGTCTCACTCTCCCATAGTCCCACTCCCATGTCCCCTCTTCTTCTCCTCTGAGAGGGTAGGCTCCTGAAGTGGAAAATTCTCATTTCTTTGGAAACTCAATTATGTTACATGATGTTTTTTCTGAAATCTGTCTTGTGAGAGGATGCTTTGCTGAAAAAGATATATGAGAGGATGCTTCACTGAAGTAGATACTTGAGAGGGCTCAGGATGTTGGGAAAAAGTGTTAAGTAGAACCCCACAGACATTGAAAGGGTGTTTTTGCATTGCTATACCTTACAACACTTTGGTGGTTTTTGCTAGTCTTCACTTTATAGAGAAATTCACCAAAGAACTTGTCGTATTTTGGCTGACTCTTGATGCTTCTGCTGTCTCATACATACTGATTTGGCAGGGCCTGTGGTTTCTGCTGGATTGAACCACTGCTGGATTGAACCTGTGTTTGGTGTTTGCTCTTGGACTGGACTGCTGGTAGCCTGACAAAGAAGAGTAGAATTGCCCCAAAGAACGACTTCTAAACAGGTCCACAACCCACTCTTCCTACAAACCTTTTTCTCCTACTTCTGCTTGTTGGGAAAGGGAAGTTGAAGAGTTCTAGAACTCTACATAAAGTAGGTTTAGAAAATTCTAAGCCTTCCCTCATATCCTCCTACATTGGTGTTTTAGTTAGGGTTTTACTGCTGTGAACAGATATGTGACCAAGGCAACCCTTATAAGGGCAACATTTAATTGGGACTGGCCTTCAGGTTCAGAGGTTCAGTCTATTATCATCAAGGTGGGGACTTGATAGCACCCAGTCAGGCATGGTGCAGGAGGAGCTTTGAGTTCAACATCTTTTTCTGAAGGCAAGCAGGAGGAAACAAATTTCCAAGCAGCTAGGAGGAGGGTCTTAAAGCCCATGGCCACAGTGATACACCTATTCCAGCAAGGCCACACCTACTCCAAAAAATCTCCTAATTGTGCTGCTCCCTGGGACAAGTATATACAAGCCATCATACCTGCCACATCAAGTTTCTGCAGGATTAGGCACATCCTCTCCCACTGAGTCCAGACAAGGCAACCCTATTGGAGAGCAGATTCCACAATCAGACTACACCAGACTTCTTCCTTGACCCCAAAGTACGGTAAACCTCCATTCCTTCTGTGACTTCAATCATCCTCTTATTCAGATCTTGCTTTGGAACCCTCCCTACCTTTGCTACTCACAATGTCATATCCCTTTAAAACGTAGTCAAGGCTTAAAATGTAGCCTTCTTATTAAAGGCATTCTCAAGCCCATTCACTCTCCCCATAATTCTATTATCTTGCCTCTGCTGAAATATCTTAAAGATACTTTCTTTACTACTCCTTTACATCCAGATTCCTAGTACCTTTTTACCTTCACCTCAGAGGTCACTGATATCAGAACAGCATCTCAGACTGTCTTCTTCAAGGGATTCTGAGGTAGTCCCCATTTTTGGGAGGGAGAGTAGTAGGCTCTCATCTATTTAGCCACTGACCTCCTTTCTTTTGACCTGCCTCTGAGCTGCTTAATCCAATATGTACATAGCCTTCTACTCTGCAAGCCCTAGCCCTGGCTGTCATAACACACTGCTCAACTTCTTAACTTTGTAGGAGGCAAAAGATGCAAAGAGAATCTCCTTCCAAAACTCAACTTTCTATCCCTCAGTTCAAATATCTGGGATTTCTCTTATATCCTAACAGCATCCACCTAAGATTGCCTTTGTAGCCCCTAACACCTCTGTTGACTCAGAGAAATGTTCTTCTCTTCCTTAGCCTGGTAAAGTACCTCAGAAACTTTGACTTTGCTCATTTCCTCTATGAATTAGCTAAGGGTTCCTTAACTGAGCCTCTAGATCCTACTAAGCCTGGGACATTTGTTTTGCTTGCTTTCCAAAGGTACCCTTTTAGGCCCCTGCTCTGGTTCTCTCAGAGCTTGTCTAGCCTTTTATCCTGTGTATAACTAGAAAGTGGGGCATGGCTCTGGGTTTTGGGGGTAAATTAGAGAGTGGACCTTTTCACCCATTTCCTGGCTTTTCCAAATCGCTAAATACAATAGTTAAGTGATGGCAACCTTGCCTACAGGTGCCAGTGGCAGTCTCCCTATTGGCACAGGTGATCTCTAAGCTCACTTTTGGTCCTCTCACTACCCTAACTTAAGTATCTATCACACGAGAACTTCTCTACTTTGTCCCCTTCTAAGCTTTAATTTTCTCACATTACCTTCTTAGAAAAATCCTCATTGTCTCGCTTAATTCCCTTCTCCTTTCAACACTTATACACTCTTTCCCGATGCCACTACTCTCCTACACCCCTGCCTAAAATTACTTGAAGTCCTTACCTATCAAATCTGCAACCTTCTATTTTACTTCTGTCACATCCTGATTGTACTTGGTTCACAGAAGGTATCTCATCTCTTAGCTGCACTAGCTCCTGTCAAGCGATCTCTGTTGTAGTTTCCTCTAACCAGGTCATAGAGTCTGCCCCCTTAGCAGCAGGCACTACTAGTAATCTACCTATAGGAAATGACTTTGGCTGACAGGCTTGATGAAGAAGTCAGCTAGCACCTCCATCCTCCTTCCTTTCTTCTCATCTTGTTTCTTCTCATCCAGGTTTAACTCCTACCTAATCCCTCCCAACCACAGGTCATTTCTTTATCAGACAATTTAGCACTCCTGCAATCTACTGCTACAGCTCCAAGCAACAAGCAGGCCTAGCCAGCTTTCCCATGAATGCTGCAGTTGCTCGGTCCATTCATTCATACCTAGAAAGTGCTTTCACCTTAAAAATATTCTGGCTTTACAATAACTTTGGGTGCAAAGGATCTATATGTCGCTTGCTGTTGCTACAAGTCTGAAAGTATTAAAAGAGCGTTTCAATTATTGGAATCTTTTAAATAACACAGCTGAGGTTAAATTATCTATCAACCTCAATTAGTTTTAAGTGTGAAAGTCAGGCCTCACCTTTTCTTCGAGTTAAGAAGACAGGTTCCAATAGAAAATAAACTCAAAACTACCACGCTGTCGTCAAAGTTAAAATTGCTTTTTACTATTCATTTGTGTTCCAATGACAATTTTAAAAAACACTAGCCTTTTCAATTTATACTGGCAAAATGAAGTGCCTATGTCTCGTGGTAAATGATTGGCTTTGTCATGTGAAAAAGAAAGGCAACAGTTTAAGAGTAAGATGTCTGGATGTTTCCTGAATGGAAAGATGGAAATTGTGAGTGTCCAAAGAAATAATCTGAGGTATCTGAAAAGTGAGATGTAAAGAATATATATATATATATATATATATATATATACACATATATATATGGTGAAAATATTAAAGTTCAAAGATTAACATATCAATTATTGGAGTTCTGATGTTACTAATCTAATCTTCATAACAGTTATAAGCGCTGGCTGCTAAAACTTTTTTTTTTATTTCTTTTTTTAATTAGATATACTTCTTTATTTACATCTCAAATGTTATTCCCTTTCCTGGTTTCCTGTTCATAAGCCTCCATCCTTTCTCGGTTCCCCTGTACAGAAATTCCCCCATTCATCCCCCTTACCGCACCCCCCCACATTCTCATGCACTGGGGGTCCAACCTTGGCAGGACCAAGGGCTTCCCCTTCCACTGGTGCCCCAACAAGGCTATTCTCTGCTACATATGCAGTTGGAGCCCTGGGTCAGTCCATGTATAGTCTTTCGGTAGTGGTTTAGTCCCTGGAAGCTCTGGTTGGTTAAAATTGTTGTTCTTATGGAATTGCAAGCTTCTTCAACTCTTTCAATCCTTCCTCTAATTCCCCCCAAAGGGGTCCTGTTCTCAGTTCAGAGATTTGCTGCTAGCATTGACCTCTGTATTGGATATGCTCTGGATGAGTCTCTCAGGAGAGATCTATATCCAGTCTTTTTCAGCATGCATTTTTTAGCTTCATCAATCTTATCTAGTTTTGGTGGATATATATATATATGGGCCACATGTGGGGCAGGCTCTGAATAGCTGTTCCTTGAGTTGTTGCTCTAAACTTTGCTTCCATGTCCCCTCCTATGGATATTTCCCCCCCTTTTAGAAGGAGTGGGAGCATCTGCATTTTGGTCATCCTTCTTCTTGGGCTTCCTATGGTCTACGGATTGCATCTTGGGTAGTTCCAGCTATTGGGCTAATATCCACTTATCAATGAGTACATACCAAGTGTGTTTTTCTGTTATTGGGTTACCTCACTCAGGATGATATTTTGTAGTTCATTCCATTTGCCTATGAATTTCATGAAGTCATTGTTTTTGATAGCTGGGTAGTACTCCATTGTGTAGATGTAACATTTTTTTAATCCATTCCTGTGTTGAAGTATACTGGGTTCTTTCCAGCTTTTGGCTATTATAAATAAGGCTGCTATGAACATAGTGGAACATGTCTCTTTGTTGTATGTTGGGACATATTTTGGGTATATGCCCAAGAGAGGTATAACTTGGTCCTCAGGTAGTGGAATATCCAATTTTCTATGGAACCTACAGACTGATTTCCAGAGTAGTTGTACCAGTCTGCAATCCCACCAACAATGGAGGAGTGTTCCTTGTCAGCATCTGCTGTCACCTGAGTTTTTATCTTAGCCATTCTGACTGGTGTGAGGTGGATTCTTAGGGTAGTTTTGATTTGTATTTCCCTGATGACTAAGGATGTTGGACACAGGAATATAGGAACAGTCAGCTGCCAGTCCCCATGGTTTTCGTCTTCTCCCAGGACTGAACTGAACTGGCCAAAGAGCTCCCTGCACCCAAATCCCATGGGGGAGAGAGCTTGTCCCTCAGAAGTGTGAACACTTCTGAGAAGTCAGAGGAGACTACCCTCTACCCGCAGTTCAGACCCAAGAGGGAATTGTATAGTGCCAACTGTGCCTGCTCGGTGCAAGGACCTAGGAGCAATCAGTGGCAGGACCCTTCGATTCCTGCCTGCACCTACAGCTGGAAAACAGTCTCCAGGAGTTAGACACACCTGAGAGCAGAGGTAACACCCACTTTTCTGCTACCAAGTGACTTGCCTGTTGGATTCAGGATACACAGAGGCAGAAATCCTCCAGGTCAGGGCACTTCCTGTTTCTGGCTCTGCCAGGAAGTGAGCTGATACCATCCCACAGTTCCCTGCACCCAAATCCCATGGGGAAGAGAGCTGAACATCAAGGAGGGCAGGCATCCTGAGACTGCAGGACAGACTGCCATTTATGCATACCTCTGCCCACATCCCCAGTCCAAGGGGAAACTGCACAGTGCTTCTGGGCACAGGAATATAGGAATGGACAGCCGCCGGTACCCATAGTTCTGGTCTGCGACCTGAACCAAACTGTACTGGCCAAACAGCTCCCTGCACCCAAATCCCATGGTGGAGTGAGCTGGACCTTCAGAAGTGTGGACACTCCTGAGAAGACAGAGGAGACTACCCTCTGCCCACAGTCCAGACCCAAGAGGGACTTGCATAGTGCCAACTGTGCCCCCTGCGTGCAAGGACCTAGGAGCAGTCAGGGGCAGGACCCTTTGATTCCTGCCCGCACCTAGAGCTGAAAGACAGTCTCCAGGAGTGCATATACACCTGAAATCAGAGCACCTGCTCTCAGGAAAGGCCGAAAGGAAACAGGAAGACAGTTCTACAGGAGCTGACACAGAGGCCTACAGCAGGGTCAAGTCACTCCCAGAAACAGCAAGACCAGCAAACTCCAGAGACAACCCAATGGCTGGAGGCAAGCGCAGGAACCTAAGCAACAGAAACCAAGACTACTTGGCATCATCAGAGCCCAGTTCTCCCACCAAAGAAAATACTGGATATCCAAACACATCGGAAAAACAAGATTTAGATTTAAAATCTCATTTTTTTTGATAATAATGGACGACTTTACGAAGGACATAAAGAACTCTCTTAAAGAAATGCAGGAAAACAAAAGTAAACAAGTAGAAGCCCTTAGAGAGGAAACACAAAAATCCCTGAAAGAATTACAGGAAAACACAACCAAACAGGTGAAGGAATTGAAAATGGAAATAGAAACAATAAAGAAAGCACAAAGGGAGACAACCCTGGATATAGAAAACCTAAGAAAGAGGCAAGGAGCCATAGATACAAGAATCACCAACAGAATACAAGAGATAGAAGAGAGAATCTCAGGGGCAGAAGATACCATAGAAAACATCGACACAACTGTCAAAGATAATGTAAAATGTAAAAAGCTCCTTGCCCAAAACATACAGGAAATCCAGGACACAATGAGAAGATCAAAGCTAAGGATAATAAGTATAGAAGAAAGTGAAGACTCCCAACTTAAAGGGCCAGTAAATATATTCAACAAAATTATAGAAGAAAACTTCCCTAACCTAAAGAAAGAGATGCCCATAAACATACAAGAAGCCCACAAAACTCCAAATAGATTGGACCAGAAGAGAAACTCCTCCTGTCACATAATAGTTAAAATACCAAATGCACAAAACAAAGAAAGAATATTAAAAGCACTAAGGGAAAAAGGTCAAGTGACTTATAAAGGCAGACCTATCAGAATTACCCCAGACTTTTCACCAGAGTTTATGAAAGCCAGAAGATCCTGGACAGATGTCATACAGACCCTAAGAGAACACAAATGCCAGCCCAGGTTACTGTATCCAGCAAAACTCTCAATTAACATTGATGGAGAAACCAAGATATTCCTTTACAAAACCAAATTTACACAATATCTTTCTACAAATCCAGCCCTACAAAGGATAATAGATGGAAAACTCCAATACACGTAGAGAAACTACACCATACAGAAAGCAAGAATATAATTTCCTTGCAGTGAAACCAAAAAGGAGACAAACAAACATGATTCCACCTCTAACAACGAAAATAACAGGAAGTGACAATCAATATTCCTTAATATCTCTCAACATCAACAGACTCAATTCCCCAATAAAAAGATATAGAATAACAGATTGGATATGTAAAGAGGACCTAAAAATTAAAAAAAAATTAAATTATTATAGTAAGAGGCTTAAAATATTTAAATTTCCTTTGATTGTTTTCTTTTCTAAATATAGACTTGAGTGTATTCCTCACTGGTTTGGAAACATTTCTGTTGAATACCCCCATCTATACTGTCCTCTGGATAGAGCAAAAAGTGTTCATGCTTCTGTCCTGTTGATAACTTTTCAGGCTTTAGTTTGCTATGGCTTTGAGGAGTCATGACTTAGATCAATCTGTCACAGGTCAAACTGCTCCCTTGCCTGATAAGTATGCCTGTCAACCAATAACTTAAGTTATTCTTCATATAGCCTATCTCTGAGGATGGGGTCTTTGCTCTACCTAATTCTGGGAGCTCTCTTTGTCCTCTGGACTTCCCAGGCAGCATGATAAGCCTGGAAATTTCAAGTATACACTGAAGATTAACATCCCTCTAAGCACCTTAAATTTACCTTCTGTCCCCAATTTATATCTTTCCAAGCATATTTCTATGAAGCTTGCACACATGATTCTGGAATCAACTTTGGCCCTGCAAATGTTCCAAACTAGCAAACCTTCAGTTTTCTGACAGCAGAAAAAGGAAGCACTTGCTTCTTCCTCAATGATAATTGTTGCTACTATGAGAACCAGTCCTACCAATTGGAAGAGTGTGTTAAAAACTTACATGAACAAGCTTACATGCTCCAGTTGCCCTGTAGGAATCTCTATATGGGATTATTTTGTCCCATCACATTCCTTTGGAAGAGTTAGTAAAGCAGATGCTTCTGACAGAATTTCATCAGGTTTTCTACCACCATCCAAGCCTCTGCTTTGGACAAGCATTCCAAACCCTCTTCTCAAACTCCAATAGGCAGGAAGTAGACAGAGAGCTATCATTGCTCCTCATGATCAACAAAAGGTGTGATGTTAGGTTCAAAGCCCCACTCTTCCCCCTCCTTCCTGTCCCTCCAATTGGCAGTGTCCTAAGCAGAAGGACTTTGGCAAGATAAACAAAAGGGTTATTATTAGGTAAGCAGAAGCCTAAAGGTGAGTTTTTGTTTACCACAAAAGAAAATTTTGTAATCCAGGTTTCTGCTTACCAGGAACCTACCTTACTCTATCCCTAAAGGCCAACTACTTCATGAAAGGGAACCTAGTTTTGGGGGTCAATTGGAGTCAGCTTAAAGACTCCCATCCTGATGACTAATACAAAATGTGCTTACTTTTCCATTTTGACTCTCTCTGCCCCCTGAAAAATAGCCTTGGAAGTTTGATTCTCAATAAACCTTTCTTTCTACCAATAGAGTGGTTTAGTTTGGTGGTGTCCTAGTTAGGGTTCCATTGCTGTAAAGTTCCAAGGCAACTGTTACAAAGGACAATATTTAATTGAGGCTGACTTACTAGTTTTGAGGTTCAGCCCATTATCATCATGGGGGGAGGCATGGTGGAATTCAGGCAGGCATGGTACTGGAGGAACTGAGAGTTCTAGATCTTGTCCAAAGGTGAATAGGAGAGCACAGGCATTCTCAGGCAGCTAGGAGGAAACTCTCTAAATGCATCCTCACAGTGACAATTCCTCCAACAAGGCCACACCTACTCCAACAAGACCACACCTCTTTTTTTTTTTTTTTTTAACTTGAGTATTTTCCATTTTAATGTTATTCTTTCAGCTCAAACATCCCCCTCCCCTCCTTCCCCTTATGGGTGTTTCCTCCCAACCCTCCCCCATTGCCCCTCTCCCCAACAGTCTAGTTCACTAGGGGTTCAAGGACCACACCTCTTAACAGTACCAATGCCTCAGTCAAGTACATTCCATTCCCCGGCACCCATAGGCTTTTTCAAACACATGAGTCTATGGGGGTCATACCTATCTGTACTACAATGCAAAGTACATCTAGTCCAACTTCAAAAGTCCCATAGTCTATAATAGTCTTTACAATATTAAAAGTCCAAAGTTCAAAGTCTCTCTCAAATTTACCTAATTAACTGTAATAAAATAAATGGACAAATAAACACCACCACCAGTACCACCACCACCACCACCACCACCACCAACAACAACAACAGCAACAAAACCAGATCACATACCTCTAACACAGCACGATATTCATTACCATTCCAAATCATCATAAGGAAGAAATACTGGACCAAAGCAAGATCAAAAACCAGCTGGGCAAACTCCAAACTTCACATTTCCATGTCCGATGTCAAAGTGCTCTTTAGATCTCCAACTCTTTTATCTTTGTTGACTGCAACATACTTCTTTCTCTTAGGATGGCTCCACTTTGTTAGAAGCTGCCCTCAACAGGTATCCCATGGGTCTGGCATATCTAATATCTGTAATTCCCCAAGGCCCCTTCAATGTTACAGGTTCTTGTTCCAATGTTTGGGATCCACACATGATCTTCTGGGTTCTTCCAAAGGAAAAACTTCTCCAGCTCAGCCTGTGACTCTACTACACTGCTGCTGGTATTTTTGGTGGTCATCCTATGGTATTGGCATCTCATATATGTGAGAATCTTCCTTTGCAACTAGGCTTCACCAATAGCCTTTCATAGGCTCTTTTCATGGTGCCAAACCTTAACTTCTTTGCATGACCACTTCAGTTCTCAGCTATCAATTGTAACTGAGGCTGCACCTTTACCAGTGGCCTTCCATGGTGTCTCACAGTGTCAAGTCTCAGTGGGTGATTCTTGCATATTACCAAGTTCAGCTGCAGCATGATGTACAACCTTGGCTATCTTGGGAACACAGTTTTTTTGTTGTTGTTTTTTGTACTCTCAAGAGACACTTCCCAGAATATTTCATTTCACCTCAGTGATGTTGATTTCTTCTTAATCTCTCCTAATTACTTAGCTTCAGCTAACCGCCATCAGTTGCCCCAGTAATCACTTCTACTCTTGACCCTAATGCCAGAGCCACACGGTGAAAACCACTGAGTTCTGCTGCTTGCTGGGGCTGTAACATGTGCTCCTCCTTATTCTAGCAGATTGTTACCAGTTGTCTGTTTTTGATGATTTCTTCTATTGCCTAAGCTTGGCTGTCCTGGAACTTGCTCTGTAGACTGACTTTGAACTCAGAGATCTGCATGCCTCTCTCTCCTAAATTCTGGGATTAAAAGCATGTATCAATAAGCCTGGGCCTAAGCTTTCCTCTACTTGGAACTTGCTCTGTAGCAGACAGGCCTTGAACTCAGAGATCTGCTTGCCTCTGTCTCCTGGGGTTAAAGGCATGTATCACCATGCCTCAGCCTAAGCTTTTCACAGACACAAGATCTGCATAAAAAGTCTGTGGCTTCCGGCCTCACATCTGGCTCACTGGTGTGCCCTCCATTCCTGGATTGTAGTCCATTCTAGATTAAAAATCCAAATGAAAACAATAACTAGTTCATAATAACACCTAATATAATATTACTGTCCCTTGCACATCTGAAAACACAGAAATCGTAAGTTTAGCTGGGTTACCACTCCCTTAATCTGTTTATCTCCGTGAACACAGGAGTTAGTTTCATTCCATTTCCTGGTATCCCTTTATTACTTCAGTCATAGACTTTGTATTTTTCCTTTCTAAGCTTGATATGCTTGATCAAAATGTTCTTTATAAGAGTGAACCAGAGGAAAGTCAATGCTGGGCTTTTTAATTAATTGTCAACACAATTAATCTGAGTCTCTTTTCCTTAGCCTCAGGTAAACTCTTCAGACAAGGTTAAAAAGCAGCCACATTCTTCACCAAAAGATCACAAAAATGATCTAGGCTACATACTGACATTCTTCTCCACTGAAACGTCTTGGGTAAGATCTGCACAGTTCAAATCACTATCAGTATCAGTGTCATCCATATTCCTTCTAGAATGGCCTTTTAAACCCTACTTAGGCATTCCACTGTTTCCCAAATCCAAAGTCCACAAATCCATATTTCTCCAAACAAAAGCATGGTCAGGTCTATCCCAGCAATACCCCACTCCTAGTACCAACTTATGTCTTAATTAGGGTTTCCATTGCTGTAAAGTCACTATGACCAAGGCAACTCATTTATATGACAACGTTTAATTGGGGCTGACTTACTGGTTCTGAGGTTGTCAATTATCATGATGGTAAGCATGGCAGAATCCAGGCAGTTATGGCACTGTAGGAGCTGAGAGTTCTACGTTTAGAAGCAGCAAGGAAGGAGCTCTTTAAGCCCATCCCAACAGAGACACACTTCTTCAACAAGGCCACACCTACTCCAACAAGACCACACATCCTAACAGTGTACTCTCTGTGCCAGGCACATTTAAACTACCACATGGAGTTTCACTACCCCTTGATTACACAAATGTGTTTTCATTTTTCTTTGTCCTGGTCTAGTAGCACATACCTAAATTATCATCACTCAGGAAGGAGAAGAAGGCAGATCTCTGTGAATAAGAAGCCAGGATGGTTTACATAGTACCAGGTCATTCAGTGATATATGATGATTCTCTGAAAATAAAAAAAAAGAAAAAAAAGAAAAGAAAAGAAAAAAGGAAAAAAGGGAAAAAAGAAAAGAAAGGAAAAGAATGCCTTTTCTATTTCTGTGAACAATGGTGTAAGAATTTGAATGGGGATTGAAATGAACCTACAGATTTCTTTGAATAAGAGTTTCATTTTTGCAATACTGATTCATGCACTTGATGAACATGGGCAGTATTTCAATCTTAAGCAAATTCTTTAAATTCTCTTGAGTATTTTAAAGTTTTCATTGTATATATTTTATGCTTCCCTGATTAAGTTTACTTCTAGTCTCTCTGTTTCTTTCTCTGTCTCTGTTTCTGTCACCCTGGCTTTCTCGCTCTACCTCTGTTTCTGTCTCTGTCTGTCTCTGTCTCCCTATCTTTCTCTGTGTATGTATAAACTATACATGATTTTGTTTTCCTGAATTCTTCCTCAGGATGTTTATTATTTTATTTAGTATGGTTCTTAAATTTTGAGCGTTTCTTATCCTTACCATTTGCTGAAACTATTACTATTGAAAGTATTGTCAGCTCTAAAATGTTTCTGGAAGTGTCTTCAGGGTCTACTTCATCTATAAGTAAGTATACGTTACCCTTTTCATTTCATACTTCATTTTTTTCTTGTATTATTGGTCCAGCTAAGACTTCTAGCATTGTATTGAATAACAGTAGTGAAGACAGCCACCTTTGTGTTCTTATTTTTAGTGACAATCTTTTGGATGGCACATACCTTTTAATATAGTTTTGGATACAGGATTTTAGAATAGAGCCTTTATTATGCTATGCTCCTTTCTTGTTGAGTTTTTCATAAGACTTTTATCATGAATAAGTATTGAATTTTGTCAAAAGCCTTTTCTGCATTTATTAAGATAAACATGTGATCTTTGTGTTTGAGCCTATTATACGATGTAGTACATTTACCCATTGATCATAAGAATTAATTTTTGTTTTTCTACAGTGAACCCAAACTGATGATGGTGAATCATATTTTTACTATATTCCTGTATCCTGTTTTCCCATAGTTTATTTATTTATTAGCAATTTTTATATCTGTGTTTATTAGGGATCTTGGTTTATAATTTTCTTTTTTATTGTTTTGTCTTTATCAGCTTTTTTTAAAAATCAGGGTAATACCAGTTTCATAAAAAAGTATTTTCTATTTTTCTTTCTTTTCTTATTTTATGAGCAATTTAAGAAGAAATGCTGTTGTTTGTTATTGAAGGTCTAGTAATATTTTGTCCTGGACATCTTTTAAGCAAGAATTTTTATTTATTTATTTATTTATTTTTTTTTTTTACTGTATATTGCTTT